>NC_080068.1:104612995-104795854 GCF_949987535.1 Balaenoptera acutorostrata | reverse complement strand
AGCTACCTAAAAAAGTCAAACTCATAGAAGCAGAGAATATAATGGTGGTTACCAGGGGCTGGAGGGTGAGGAAAATGGGAAGTTGTTCAATTGGTATAAAGTTTCAGTTATGCAAGGTGCATAAGTTCTAGAGATCTGCTGTCCTACACAATGCCTACCATTAACAGTAGTTCACTTAAAATTTTCTAAAGTGGGTAAAGCTTATGTTTAACACACACACAGAAACTTTTGGAGGTGATGGATATTATCTATTATCTTAACAGGATGGTGATGTTTTCACTGGTGTATGCACATGTCCAAACTAAATTGTGTGTATTAAGTATGTGCAATTTTTGGTATATACATTATACCTCAACAAAGCTGTTAAAAAGAATAATGGCATGCTTTCCCAATTGATCTCTGTTTCATTCTTCTTTCTAACCCATTTTTCACATGGCAGCCAGAGGACTGTTGTAAAATATAAATTAGATCCTGTGGCTTCCCTACCTAAGACCCTCAAGTGCTTTCCCCTTACCTTGTTGTCAAATTCTAACCTTGCTACACCCCAGACTCAATGTCTTCTTTCTACTCCTTATGCACAGAAGCCTTATTCACACCACAGACCATTGCATTTACTGTGTGAAATGCCTCCCCTCCCCAGAAGTTTACATAATCATCTCTTTATCTTCAGTCAGGTCTTCATGCTTCTATTGTTTCCTTCAATATGGTGTCTCTGGCTCTCCTGCATAACTCAGCAAACGCCGCCCCCCCCCATTCTCTGTCATATCTCTCTTGTGCTTTTCCCCCCAGATTGTATTTGTCACTATCAGAAATGATCTGTATATTCACTCATTTATTTTAATTTTGCCTAATTCTCTCCCATGGTGCTTGGCATATAATAAATGCTTAATAAATAATGTCTATGAATGGATGAGCTAGTTGTATGGCCTTGCTTGAATTACTTAATTTCTCTGGGTCTCAGCATCTACATTTATAAATTGAAAGCATTAGATGAGGAGTTCCTTAGATACATGAAATCTGTACCCTATGGCCTGAGTTTATGATTTGATACTGAGATAGGGGAAAACATGCTTCCAGGATGTGACATGGGATTGGTCTTTGAGAAACTAAAGATCTTACCTAAGAAAAAAAGAGTTATAATATAGACAATAGCTCTAATTAAGTCCATGTTTACAGACTGTCAGTGAATTGTGATTATAGAGAAGGCAAATGTCATTCTAAGCAGATGGTTATCTATAAAACCTCACAAAGACTGGGTGTTGTCTAGAATAGTGGGTATGAACTGGGCCATGAAGGATGAGCCACATAGGGATAAACATCCCACACGCTATTGATTTATTTTAAGACAATCTCGTTTATCTCTGGTCTTGGGGTGATGGAATATGTCATGTTAAAGTATGGCATCTGGCCAGATGGCATTTGGTGCCTAATTCTGCCACACATCAACTTTGTGGTCTTGGGTAATTAGCTGATCTCCTTGAACCTGTGTCCTCCTCTGCAAATTGGGATTAATAGTATCAATTATATAAGATTGGGAGAACTTGACCAAGTTATATTATACAAGGCCTATGAGTGTATGGAACAATGACTCACTCCTATTAGGCCCTCATGAAACATTAAAGAAAAACAAAAATAGTAACATAAACAACTACATGTTTCAAGTTTTATTAGGCCATCAAAAAATTAAAAAAAAAACAAAAAGGTGTGGAAGAATATAAGACTAAATGTTTTAAGTTTACAATCCACCATTAACTCTGGGCCATTCACTTTCTATGAAACTGTATGAGTCACCTCACATCTTTGTCTGTTTCTTGATACCAGGTTAGGTGTCAGTCACTGGGTGACACTTAGAAGTTCATAGTCATGGGAGGAAACTATTCTTCCCCCTGTCTTCTCCCCCAAATTAAATACACAGGGAGAAGTACAAAAAGAGAGGTACTGCTAACGTTTGAAACTGTTGACAAACTCTAAGACTTTCAAAAATATCCCAAGTTTGACAATATCACTTTGGCAAATACCATTTCTCTCATAAACTATTGAAAGATTGTCAAACTTGGAAAAGCTTCAAGATGGCAGAAGAGTAAGACATGGAGATCACCTTCCTCCCCACAGATACATCAAAAATACATCTACATGTGGAACAACTCCTACAGAACACCTACTGAACGCTGGCAGAAGACCTCAGATTTCCCAAAAGACAAGAAACTCCCCACGTACCTGCATAGGGCAAAAGAAAAAAGAAAAAAACAGAGACAAAAGAATATGGACGGGATCTGCACCAGTGGGAGGGAGCTGTGAAGGAGGAAAGGTTTCCACACACTAGGAAGCCCCTTCGCGGGTGGAGACTGCGGGTGGCGGAGGGGGAAAGCCTTGGAGCCACGGAGGAGAGCGCAGCAACAGGGGTGTGGAGGGCAAAGCGGAGAGATTCCCGCACAGAGGATCGGTGCCGACCAGCACTCACCAGCCCGAGAAGCTTCTCTGCTCACCCACTGGGACAGGTGGGGGCTGGGAGCTGAGACTCCGGCTTCGGTTGGATCCCAGGGAGAGGAATGGGGTTGGCGACGTGAACACAGCCTGAAGGGGGCTAGTGCTCCACAGCTAGCTGGGAAGGAGTCTGGGAAAAAGTCTGGAGCTGCCGAAGAGGCAAGAGACTTTTTCTTGCCTCTTTGTTTCGCGGTACGAGAAGAGAGGGAATTCAGAGAACTGCCTAAACGAGCTCCAGAGACGGGTGCAGGCCGCAGCTATCAGCGCGGACCACAGAGACGGGCACAAGACGCTAAGGCTGCCGCTTCAGCCACCAAGAAGCCTGTGTGAAAGCACAGGTCACTATCCACACCGCCCCTCCTGGGAGCCTGTGCAGCCCGCCACTGCCAGGGTCCTGTGATCCAGGGACAACTTCCTCAGGAGAACACACAGCGCACCACAGGCTAACAGCATGCCTCAGGCTAACAGCATGCCTCAGGCTAACGGCGTGCCTCAGGCTAGTGCAAGGTCATGCTGGCCTCTGCTGCTGCAGGCTTGCCCTGCATTCTGTACCCTTCCCTCCCCCTGGCCTGAGTGAGCCAGAGCCCCTGAATCAGCTGCTCCTTTAACCCCGTCTTGTCTGAGTGAAGAACAGATGCCCTCAGGCGACCTACACGCAGAAGCAGGGCCAAAACCAAAGCTGAACCCCAGGAGCTGTGAGAACACAGAAGAGAAAAGGAAATCTCTCCAGCAGCCTCAGAAGCAGTGGATTAAATCTCCAGAATCAACTTGATGTACCCTGCATCTCTGGAATACCTGAATAGACAACGAATCATCCCAAATTGAGAAGGTGGATTTTGGAGTCACAATATATATATATTTTTTCCCCTTTTTCTCTTTTTATGAGTGTGTATCTGTATGGTTCTGTGAGTGATTTTGTCTATATAGCTTTGCTTTTACCATTTGTCCTATGGTTTGTCTGTACGTTTTTGTTTGTTTGTTTGTTTGTTTTTTTAGTATACTTTTTAGCACTTCTTATCATTGGTGGATTTGTTTTTTGGTTTGATTGCTTTCTTTTTTCTTTCTTCTTTTTTTATTACTTTAAAAAAATTTTTAATAATTTTTAATAACTATATTTTATTTTATTTTGATTTATTTTACCTTCTTTCTTTCTTTCTTTCTTTCTTTTCTCCCCTTTATTCTGAGTCATGTGGAGGAGAAGCTCTTTGTGCTCCAGCCAGGTGTCAGGGCCATGCCTCTGAGGTGGGAGAGCCAAGTTCAGGACACTGGTGCACAAGACAACTCTCAGCTCCATGTAATATCAAACAACGAAAATCTCCCAGAGATCTCCATCTCAACGCCAAGACCCAGCTCCACTCAACAACCAGCAAGCTACAGTGCAGGACACCCTATGCCAAACAACAAGCAAGACAGGAACACAACCCCATCCATTAGCACAGAGGCTGCCTAAAATCATAATAAGGCCACAGAAACCCCAGAACACACCACCAGACGTGGACCTGCCCACCAGAAAGACAAGATCCAGCCTCATCCACCAGAATATAGGCACTAGTCCCCTCCACCAGGAAGCCTACGCAACCCACTGAACCAACCTTAGCCACTGGGGACAGACACCAAAAACAACAGGAACTACGAACCCGCAGCCTGCAAAAAGGAGACCCCAAACACAGTAAGTTAAGCAAAGTGAAAAGACAGAGAAACACACAGCAGATGAAGGAGCAAGACAAAAAACCACCAGACCTAACAAATGAAGAGGAAATAGGCAGTCTACCTGAAAAAGAATTCAGAATAAGGATAGTAAAGATGATCCAAAATCTTGGAAACAGAATGGAGAAAATACAAGAAACGTTTAACATGGACATAGAAGAACTAAAGAGTAAACAAACAGTGATGAACAACACAATAAATGACATTAAAAATTCTCTAGAAGGGATCAATAGCAGAATATCTGAGGCAGAAGAACGGATAAGTGACCTGGAAGATAAAATAGTGGAAACAACTACTGCAGAGCAGAATAAAGAAGAAAGAATGAAAAGAATTGAGGACAGTCTCAGAGACCTCTGGGACAACATTAAACACACCAACATTCTATTTATAGGGGTCCCAGAAGAAGAAGAGAAAAAGAAAGGGACTGAGAAAATATTTGAAGAGATTATAGTTGAAAACGTCCCTAATATGGGAAAGGAAATAGTTAATCAAGTCCAGGAAGCACAGAGAGTCCCATACAGCATAAATCCAAGGAGAAACATGCCAAGACACATATTAATCAAACTATCAAAAATTAAATACAGGGCTTCCCTGGTGGCGCAGTGGTTCAGAGTCTGCCTGCCAATGCAGGGGACACGGGTTCGAGCCCTGGTCGGGGAAGATCCCACGTGCCGCGGAGCAGCTGGGCCCGTGAACCACAACTACTGAGCCTGCGCGTCTGGAGCCTGTGCTCCGCAACAAGAGAGGCCGCGATAGTGAGAGGCCCGCGCACCGCGATGAAGAGTGGCCCCTGCTCGCCGCAACTAGAGAAAGCCCTGGCACAGAAACGAAGACCCAACACAGCCATAAATAAATAAATAAATAAACAAATACTTAAAAAAAAAAAAAAAAAAGTAAAAGTCTATAAAAAAAAAAAAAAAAAAAAAAAAATTAAATACAAAGAACAAATATTAAAAGCAGCAAGGGAAAAACAGCAAATAACACACAAGGGAATCCCCATAAGGTAAACAGCTGATCTTTCAGCAGACACTCTGCAAGCCAGAAGTGAGGGGCAGGACATATTTAAAGTGATGAAGGAGAAAAATCTACAACCAAGATTACTCTACCCAGCAAGGATCTCATTCAGATTTGATGGAGAAATTAAAAGCTTTACAGAAAAGCAAAAGCTAAGAGAATTCAGCACCACCAAACCAGCTTTACAACAAATGCTAAAGGAACTTCTCTAGGCAGGAAATACAAGAGAAGGAAAAGACCTACAAGAACAAACCAAAAAAAATTGAGAAAATGGAAATAGGAACATACATATCGATAATTACCTTAAATGTAAATGGTTTAATGCTACAACCAAAAGACATAGACTGGCTGAATGGATACAAAAACAAGACCCGTATATATGCTGTCCAGAAGAGACCCACTTCATACCAAGGGACACATACAGACTGAAAGTGAGGGGATGGAAAAAGATATTCTATGCAAATGGAAATCAAGAGAAAGCTGGAGTAGCAATTCTCATATCAGACAACATAGACTTTAAAACAAAGACTATTACAAGAGATGAAGAAGGACACTATATAATGATCAAGGGATCAATCCAAGAAGAAGATATAACAATTGTAAATATTTATGCACCCAACACAGGAGCAACTCAGTACATAAGGCAAATACTAACAGCCATAAAAGGGGAAATCCACAGTAACACAATCATAGTAGGGGACTTTAACACCCCACTTTCACCAATGGACAGATCATCCAAAATGTGAATAAATAAGGAAACACAAGCTTTAAATAATACATTAAACAAGATGGACTTAATTGATCTTTATAGAACATTCCATCCAAAAACAACAGAATACACATTCTTCTCAAGTGCTCATGGAACATTCTCTAGGATAGATCATATCTTGGGTCACAAATCAAGCCTTGGTAAACTTAAGAAAATTGAAATCGTATCAAGTATCTTTTCTGACCACAACGCTATGAGACCAGATATCAATTACAGGAAAAAATCTGTAAGAAATACAAACACATGGATGCTAAACAATACACTACTTAATAACCAAGAGATCACTGAAGAAATCAAAGAGGAAATCAAAAAATACCTAGAAACAAATGACAATGAAAACACGACGACCCAAAACTTATGGGATGCAGCAAAAGCAGTTCTAAGAGGGAAGTTTATAGCAATACAATCCTACCTTAAGAAACAAGAAACAACTCAAATAAACAACCTAACCTTACACATAAAGCAATTAGAGAAAGAAAAACAAAAAACCCCCAAAGTTAGCAGAAGGAAAGATATCATAAAGATCAGATCAGAAATAAATGAAAAAGAAATGAAGGAAACAATAGCAAAGATCAATAAAACTAAAAGCTGGTTCTTTGAGAAGATAAACAAAATTGACAAACCTTTAGCCAGACCCATCAAGAAAAAAAGAGAGAAGACTCAAATCAATAGAATTAGAGGGCTTCCCTGGTGGTGCAGTTGTTGAGAATCTGCCTGCCAATGCAGGGGACACGGGTTCGAGCCCTGGTCTGGGAAGATCCCACATGCCGCAGAGCAACTAGGCCTGTGAGCCACAACTACTGAGCCTGCGTGTCTGGACCTTGTGCTCCGCAACAAGAGAGGCCACGACAGTGAGAGGCCCGCGCACCGCAATGAAGAGTGGCCCCCGCTTGCTGCAACTAGAGAAAGCCCTCGCACAGAAACGAAGACCCAACACACCCAAAAATAAATAAATTAATTAATTAATTTAAAAAAATATATATAATTAGAAATGAAAACGGAGAAGTAATAACTGACACTGCAGAAATACAAAGGATCATGAGAGATTACTACAAGCAACTATATGCCAATAAAATGGAAAACGTGGAAGACATGGACAAATTCTTAGAAATGCACAACCTTCCGAGGCTGAACCAGGAAGAAATAGAAAATATGACTAAACCAATCACAAGCACTGAAATTGAAACTGTGATTAAAAATCTTCCAACAAACAAAAGCCCAGGACCAGATGGCTTCACAGGCAAATTCTATCAAACATTTAGAGAAGAGCTAACACCTATCCTTCTCAAACTCTTCCAAAATATAGCAGAGGGAGGAACACTCCCAAACTCATTCTACGAGGCCACCATCACCCTGATACCAAAACCAGACAAAGATGTCACAAAGAAAGAAAACTACAGGCCAATATCACTGATGAACATAGATGCAAAAATCCTCAACAAAATACTAGCAAACAGAATCCAACAGCACATTAAAACAATCATACACCATGATCAAATGGGGTTTATCCAAGGAATGCAAGGATTCTTCAATATACACATATCAATCAATGTGTTACACCATATTAACAAATTGAAGGAGAAAAACTATATGATCATCTCAATAGATGCAGAGAAAGCTTTTGACAAAATTCAACACCCATTTATGATAATAACCCTCCAGAAAGTAGGCATAGAGGGAACTTTCCTCAACATAATAAAGGCCATATATGACAAACCCACAGCAAACATCATCCTCAATAGTGAAAAACTGAAACCAGTTCCTCTAAGATCAGGAACAAGAAAAGTTTGCCCACTCTCACAACTATAATTCAACATAGTTTTGGAAGTTTTAGCCACAGCAATCAGAGAAGAAAAACAAATAAAAGGAATCCAAATTGGAAAAAAGAAGTGAAGTTGTCACTGTTTGCAGATGACATGATACTATACATAGAGAATCCTAAAGATGCTACCAGAGAACTACTAGAGCTAATCAATGAATGTGGTAAAGTAGCAGGATACAAAATTAATGCACACAAATCTCTTGCATTCCTATACACTAATGATGAAAAATCTGAAAGTGAAATTAAGAAAACACTCCCATTTACCTTTGCAATAAAATAAAATATCTAGGAAAAAACCTACCTCAGGGGACAAAAGACCTGTATGCAGAAAATTATAAGACACTGATAAAAGAAATTTAAGATGTTACAAATAGATGGAGAGACATACCATGTTCTTGGGTTGGAAGAATCAACATTGTGAAAATGACTCGACTACCCAAAGCAATCTACAGATTCAATGCAATCCCTATCAAACTACCACTGGCATTTTTCACAGAACTAGAACCAAAAATTTCACAATTTGTATGGAAACACAAAAGACTCCGAATAACCAAAGCAATCTGGAGAAAGAAAAACGGAGCTGGAGGAATCAGGCTCCCTGACTTCAGACTATACTACAAAGCTATAGTAATCAAGACAGTATGGTAGTGGCACAAAAACGGAAATATAGATCAATGGAACAGGATAGAAAGCCCAGAGATAAACCCATGCACATATGGTCACCTTATCTTTGATAAAGGAGGCAAGAATATACAGTGGAGAAAAGACAGCCTCTTCAATAAGTGGTGCTGGGAAAACTGGACAGCTACATGTAAAAGAATGAAATTAGAACACTCCCAAACACCATACACAAAAATAAACTCAAAATGGATTAAAGACCTAAATGCAAGGCCAGACACTTTCCAACTCTTAGAGGAAAACATAGGCAGAACACTATGGCATAAATCACAGCAAGATCCTTTTTGACCCACCTCCTATAGAAATGGAAATAAAAACAAAAATAAACAAATGGGACCTAATGAAACTTAAAAGCTTTTGCACAGCAAAGGAAACCATAAACAAGATGAAAAGACAATCCTCAGAATGGGAGGAAATATTTGCAAATGAAGCAACTGACAAAGGATTAATCTCCAAAATATACAAGCACCTCATGCAGCTCAATATCAAAAAAACAAACAACCCAATCCAAAAATGGGTAGAAGACCTAAATAGACATTTCTCCAAAGAAGATCTACAGATTGCCAGCAAACACATGACATGCTCAACATCATTAATCATTAGAGAAATGCAAATCAAAACTACAATGAGGGCTTCCCTGGTGGCGCAGTGGTTGAGAATCTGCCTGCCAATGCAGGAGACACGGGTTCGAGCCCTGGTCTGGGAAGATCCTACATGCCTTGGAGCAACTAGGCCCGTGAGCCACAGTTACTGAGCCTGCGCGTCTGGAGCCTTTGCTCCGCAACAAGAGAGGCCACGATAGTGAGAGGCCCATGCACCGCGATGAAGAGTGGCCCCCGCTTGCCGCAACTAGAGAAAGCCCTCGCACAGAAACTAAGACCCAACACAGCCAAAAATAAATAAATTAATTAATGAATTAATTTAAAAAAAATAAAAACTACAATGAGATATCATCTCACACCGGTCAGAATGGCCATCATCAAAAAATATACAAAAAATAAATGCTGGAGAGGGTGTAAGGAAAACCGAACCCTCTCGCGCTGTTGGTGGGAATGTAAATTGATACAGCCACTATGGAGAACAGTATGGAGGTTCCTAAAAACTAAAAATAGAACTACCATACGATCCAGCAATCCCACTAGTGGGCATATACCCTGAGAAAACCATAATTCAAAAAGAGTGATTTACCAAAGTGTTCACTGAAGCTCTATTTACAATAGCCAGGACATGGAAGCAACCTAAGTGTCCATCAACAGATGAATGGATAAAGAAGATGTGGCACATATATACAATGGAATATTACTCAGCCATAAAATAAATGAAATTGAGTTATTTGTAGTGTGGTGGATGGACCTAGAGTCTGTCATACAGAGTGAAGTAAGTCAGAAAGAGCAAAACAAATACCGTACGCTAACACATATATATGGAATTAAAAAAAAAAAAAAAAAAGAATGGTCATGAAGAACCTAGGGGCAAGATGGGAAAAAAGACACAGACCTACTAGAGAATGGACTTGAGGATACGGGGAGGGGGAAGGGTAAGCTGGGATAAAGTGAGAGAGCGGCATGGACATATATACACTACCAAACGTAAAATAGATAGCTAGTGGGAAGCAGCCGCATAGCACAGGGAGAGCAGCTCGGTGCTTTGTGACCACCTGGAGGGGTGGTATAGGGAGGGTGGGAGGGAGGGAGACGCAAGAGGGAAGATATTTGGGGACATATGTATATGTATAACTGATTCACTTTGTTATAAAGTAGAAATTAACACACCATTGTAAAGCAATTATACTCCAATAAAGATGTTAAAAAAAAAAAGATTGTCAAATTTATGTGCCTCTAAAGTTTTATCCAAAAAAAGAAGAAATTTTGTGGCATGTTATATTGTAACAAAGAGCCACCAGTCTTTCAAACTTCTTCTTTTTCACTTTATTTCTACCACCAGCAATTGAAGATGCCTCTCTTTCTTTTCTAGATCATTTTTCAGGAAGAAAATATTCAATCATTTCATTAAAGTGATTAGCAGGACCAGGAATAAGGTTAATCAAATGAGTCTAGGTCTTGCAAGTATAGAGTCTGATCCTGTCTGTATTTTTAAAAAATTATATTTTGTTCAGAATAGACTTTTTTTGCATTAATTTTGAATTTTAACATTTCTTTAAATATATTAAAATAATCTATAAAGATATTATTTATCTTATTACTGAGCCTTTTGGCACTGCTTAAATTTTGTTCTCAAGGTGAATGTCTTGCTTTTCTCACCCTAGTCCTGGGGTGAATGTGAATAGAGAAAACAAAGTTGGGCTCCTTAGAGATAGGAAGTGTTCAGTTGGACCCACATACTGATACAGCTACCAGCCAGCATCTACCAAGTAGTCCTTGCACCAGGCACATTGAATATAATGCCTCATTTAATCCCTATAATAAATCCTCAAGGACACGATACACCTCCATTTGAGAGATGAGGCACTTAGTAGGCCCTTGAAAATATATGTACAATGAATAATAAGAATAGTAGTGCCTGACTTTTCTTGTTTGTGTCAGGGACTTTACTGAAAGTTTGATATCTATGAGTTCATGACAGCTTCAAGATCACAGATGAAGAAACTGATGTACCTGTTGAGGGTAATATAATGAAGAAATGGAGAAACTAGAATTTGAACCCAAGTAAGATCACCCGATAAAACATAGAATGTTCAGTTAAAATATGAATTTCAAATAAACAATGATTATTTGATTATTAGTATACTTATACTAAAACAATTTTTTGTTGTTTATCTGAAATTCAAATTTACTGAGCAGTTTGCTTTTTTTCTTTTTCTTTTTTTTAAATATTCAGACTTTATTATGTTAGAGCAGTTTTAGGTTCACAGCAAAGTTGAGGGAAGGTACAGAGATTCCCATGCACCCCTGCCACCACACATATACAGCCTCCCCCAGTATCAACATCCCACACCATGGTGGTACATTTGTTACAATTAATGAACCTACAATGACCCATCAGAATCCTCAAAAGTCCATAGTTTACCTTACAGTTCATTCTTTGTGGTACATTCTATGGGTTTGGACAAACGTATAATGGCATGTATCCATCATTATGGAATCATCCATAGTAGTTTCACTGCCCTAAAAATCCTCTGTGCTTTGTATATTCCTCTTTCTCCACTCAACCCCTAGCAACCACTTATCTTTTTACTATCTTCAGAGTTTTGCCTTTTCCAGAAAGTCATACAGTTGGAATTATACTGTATATAGGTTTTTCAGATTAGCTTATATCACTTAGTAATATGCAGTTAAGGTTCCTCCATGTCTTTCAAGACTTCATAGCTCGTTTCTTTTCAGCACAAAATAATAGTCCATTGTCTGAATGGACCACAGTTATTTATCCATTCACCTGCTGAAGAACATCTTGATTACTTCTAAGTTTTGGCAGTGATGAATAAAACTGCTATAAACATCTGTGTGCAGGTTTTTGTGTGGGTAGATGTTTTAAAATCCTTTTGGTAAATACCAAAAAGTGTAATTGCTGGATCGTATGGTAAGAGCATGTTCAGTTTTGTAAGAAACTGCCAAACTGTCTTCCAAAGTAACTGTACCAGATTGCATTCCCATCAGCAATGAATGAAAGATACTGTTGTCACACATCCTCACTAGCCTTTGATGTTGTCAGTGCTCCGGATTCTGGCCATTCTAACACTGGTATCACACTGTTGCTTAAATTTGCATTTTCCTGATGATCAATGATATGGAACATCTTTTCATATGCTTATTCTCCATTTGTATGTCTTCTTCGGCAAGGTGCTTGTTCAGGTCTTTCTCTCAATTTTTAATCGGGTGTTTCTTCCTTATTGTTGAGTTTGAAGAGTTCTTTATGTATTTCTGAGTACCCTGTATTTTTCTTCACTAAATCTGTCAACCTGAAACCCAGAACATCTGATGACAATCATGCACATGTTTTCAAGCATCGCATTCCCCTGAGATTTACAGAGTACAACCCCGTAAGGCCACACACAGAGTTGGTGGAAATGTGTTTTTGGACTCAAGTTTGCCTGATTCCCTACCTCCCACTGTTAACCATTAAACAGATGACACATGTCTTCCTTTGCCAAGACAGGCCTTAGTTTGTTGCCCGTTGTCACCTCATAATTATCCTTCCCCCTTTCACTCTCATAAGTGTCTTTCTTCTGCTTTGTAACCACTCACTATGTAAGAACCAAATTTATATCAACACATTTCAAGGCGTCACTGGCATTGGAGGTTACTTGGATGTAGTTCGAACTGCAATTTTTAGATAAGAACCTTCGACACTGTAGCGGTGTTCCCCTACTTGGCTTCCTTCATTGTCTCCATCCATTATGTGGGGAGGTAATGCCCAAGCCACATAACCACCTATGATACTATGACATCTGGTGTCTGGAGTGGGTAGTTGTACCTTATCCCATCCCATTCCACCTTCTCCAGGAAGCCTTCCCCAGGCTGATTCTATGCACCTCATCCGTGCTCCCCCGGCCCTCCCTCTGCAGTTACAATGCCTTCCTACACTGCTCTGTAACTGTGTCTCCTATTGTTCTAAGTTCCCTGAGGGCGATGGCTCCTGCCTGTTTACTGCTATAGCAGACCAGTGCCTGGCATGTCGCAGTTACCAACAAATGTCTATTGAATGAATCAAAGTGTGACTATGTGGATACATAAAGACGGCTCCCAAGAAGACAAAGAATGCCTGGGAAAGTCGATCAGCACTTAGGACCCCATAGTGTCTCTGCACATCTGGTCCTGATGTAGGCATCTGACTGAGCAACTTGGAGGAAGCAGCTTGAAGGCATTATTCCTCCCTGGCCCACATCACCACCTCTACATGGCCAATCTCCCAAGATCCGCAAGGGTTCCTCTGCAAACATCACCCTTCACACTGAGTTAGAAACAGACATGGCAATAACAGTCACAAACAAAACAGTGCACTGTCTCCCTGCTGCTGGCCATGCACTGTGATTCCTTTGGGGTCAGTGTCTCAGAGAGAGCACATCTGTCATATCTTGTCTCCTAGGCCCATAAGCAGAGTGTCAGGCAGAAAAATGATATAACTTCTCCTGGGATAGACCAGTCTCTGAGGTGGTCATGCCATATTATGGTAAGTCCCATGCTCAGTGATCAAAGAGCCCAAATAACTAGATTTGTGTTTAAAATAGTCCAGAAATTCCTTCCTTTTCCTAGTGGCAGTCAGCATCTTCTGAATGTTATGATGTGGCAAGTCCTGTTTATTTGCCCGGAGAGAGAGAGAGAGAGAGAGAGAAAGAGAGAAAGGAGATTATAATATTTAGATCTTTCATTTTCATTACAATCATATGAAGTAGATATGATTATTATAATCCCCATTTTACAGATGAGAAAGTTGAGGCACAGAGAGGTTAAGTAACTTGTCCAAGCTCACCCAGTTAGTGAGGGGCAGAGCAGGGATCTGAACCTAGCTAGGCTGACAACTGGGTGGAACTGTACTGCAAGCTTCAAGGGTTTTCAGAAGCTGTCTCTCAAGTGATGCTTTCAATATGTAATTCCCACAACATCCTGCTGAGTTACTTATTATGAGCCCACTTTCTGAGATGACGACATTGAGATTCAATGAAGTTAAGAAAAACTATGCAAAGCAATGAAGAATCAGAATCCAAGCCCAGAAATGTGTAATGTATGACACCAAAGCGTTTGATATTCTTTCTCTGTGTGTGTGTGTGAGTGTTTTAACCCAAGTTATATAAACAAATTAATCAATTCAACAAACATATCTCAATTCTCCCATCTGTGAATAGAGGTATGTATACTCAATGATTGTGAATAATTCCTTCAAGTGTAATAGTGTCTGATTCAATTATAAGCATTTATTCATTGAGCACCAGTTTTGTGACATCATGGGAGGAAATGAAGAAGATGAGTAGGGTTCCTGGCTTCCAGAAAAGTAACTCATAAAAACATATATAAATGGTATTGTCATGGCCCATGACTCAAGTGAGGTCTAACCTCAGGATCTAGGGATGGGGTCAGGAGGGAAAGCAGTAGTGGATTCATTCACTCCAGTATTTAGGAAATGTCTATTGGATACTAGGAGTAACATGACAAACAAAACAGATGCGGACCCTGCCTTCATGAAGCTCACGACCTAGTAGGAGGCTGACAAGGAAATGGGCAAGAATCCAACCTCAAAAGTACTCTGTCTATGGACTTGAGGACACGGGGTGGGGGAAGGGTAAGCTGGGATGAAGTGAGAGAGTAGCACTGACATATATACACTACCAAATGTAAAATAGATAGCTAGTGGGAAGCAGCTGCATTGCACGCGGAGATCAGCTCGGTGCTGTGTGACCACTTATAGGGGTGGGATAGGGAGGGTGGGAGGGCGATGCAACAGGGAGGAGATATGGGGATATATGTATACATGTAGCTGATTCACTTTGTTATACAGCAGAAACTAACACACCATTGTAAAGCACTTATACTCCAATAAAGATGTTAAAAATAAATTAAAAAAAAAAAAAGCACTCTCTCTGCCAAGGTAGAATTCCATGCATGGGCACCATATGAAGGCTTCCCCCCAAAAAAGTACAGCTAGGCTCCTCCAGTCCCTAAAAGATGAGTAACCAGAGCAGAGGTGAGAGTGGAGAGAGAGGAACAGCCAACCAGTGTTTTCGGCCATGGGAGCACCACAGCTCAAGCACCCGAGAGAAATATCAAGAACCAAGATCAGAGCCAAGGTCAGACAGAGATACATAGGCTGGGTCAGGACCTCGTATGCAGCCAGCTTCACTGAGGAGCTGGGATTTTGTTTGTGTCCTAAGTGCAATGGGAATGATTGCCTGAGAAATATTGTCAAGACACATGTAGCACTTCTGTGACCTGGGAAAGGTACTTAACCTCTAAAGCCTTTTCCCATCTGTAAGTGGGTTGACTGATAAGACTGATCTCCTAGGATTCAAGGAGAGAATCCCAATAGGGTTTAGCACAGTGTCTGTGCATCCAGTAACCATAGCTAGTACTTTAATTACAGCTTGATCACCATTATTACCTTACTAGATTGGTGTGATCATCCATATATTTCCAGTTGAGAAGCCTGAGAGCATCTTGGAGGACTGGCACAGCACTACACAATGGGCCTATGTTCGACCACAGGAGAATTCACAGTAATCACCTACGTAGCCTCCTCTATACACTGAGTCTGAAGAGATGACTTGTAGCTGTGTTACAGGTAAGAATGGGGGGCAGGGCAACATCCCTGTCGGGGCCAGAGGATTGCCTGGAAAGAGGCCAAAGAAAGGAAACTACCCACTGGGAACAGGGAAGCTGCAGTTTTGGGACCAAGCACCAGGCAGGGAGGCCTGGCCTTGAGGAGAATTTGAGAATGTCTGGAAAGAGGCCACTCAAATTCTAACAGCCAGATGTCTACATAGTAATACATGTCCCCAAGCAGAATTCATCCAGTGCCCAGAAATTAGATGGAAATATGTCCTAAAGTCATTGAACATTTCTTTTTCTTTTTTTTAATTTATTTTATTGAAGTATAGTTGATTTACAATGTTGTGCTAATTTACTGCACAGCAAAGTGATTCAGTTGTACATATATATACATTCTTTTTCATATTCTTTTCCATTATGGTTTATCACAGGATATTCAATATAGTTCCCTGTGCTATACAGTAGGACATTGTTTATCCATTCTATATACAATAGCTTACATCTGCTAATACCAGACTCCCAACCCATCCCTCCCCCATTCCCCCTCCCCTTTGGCAACCACAAGTCTGTTCTCTATGTCTGTGAGTCTGTTTGTGTTTTGTAGATAAGTTCATTTGTGTCATATTTTAGATTCCACATATACGTGATATCATATGGTATTTGTCCTTCTTTTTTTGACTTACTTCCCTTAGTATGATAATCTCTAGGTCCATCCATGTTGCTGCAAATGGCATTGTTTCACTCTTTTTTATGGCTAAGTAGTCATTGACTGTTTCTTGATCTCATTCTACGGTTACTATATAACCCCCAGCAGCAGGCTTCTCTTCAGCTGTGTGCCAGTTACCATGTATGAAACACAGATGAGTCATGTTAATAACAATGATGGCAGTGGTACTACCTTTAACAAGCACTTGCTATGTACCAGCTGCCTTTCTAAATGCTTTTACAATGATTAATCCTCATGGTCACTGCACTTCAAGAACTCACCAGTTACAGGGCCAGGACAAGAAGCAGTGAAGAGCAGAAGACTTGGGTCAGAGGATGATCTGCAACCATCTTGGGCATCACCCCCTGCTCTCACCTCCACAGAAGTAAGATCTAAGAGTTCCCTGACACTCCCTGCTATAGCTCTCCTGGGAGGCAGAAGATGACCTTTGCTTTGTGAGAAAGGAAACTGAAGTTGGGGGAAATGAACTACAACTTCCGCATTAGTAAGTAATATTAATATCCTACCGACATGATTTGAGTTGGCAGAACCAACATATTAATTAAGGCCTGCAGGATTCCATAGGCCATAAGCTTTCTATGGACCTGGCTCCCCAGAGAGAAAGATGGTGACCAGCCTTGGGGAAAACAAGGCAATGGTGTGAGCCCAGGTGGGCTGGCTGGTCCAATCAGAAGAGTAGAATGAACAAGACTGTCAAAAGACTGCAAAACTTGACTTCTTATCTGTGTCTTGTGTTTTTCACATGATCTAAATATCAAAAGTCTTGATACTTTGCATTTCCTGGTTCTCTCACAGGGAATCTCCATGTGTAGAAGTAAAACAATATGCCCACGGCAGTGAATCCAGCTCTGTTACTTACTAGTTCTACAGATTTGAGGAAATGGAGTTACCTTCATGGTTTCCAGGCCTGCAAAATGTAGGAGAATAATAAAGACCCCTACTAAACCCCTGCTACATCCAGTGTGGTCCCTGGACCAAAGCACCCCAGGCATCATCTGGGAACTTGTTAGAAATGCGAAGTCTCACCCCCATCACAACCCTGATGAATCTAAAACCCCATTTTATCAAGGTCTATTTTTCTGAACCATCTTTCTAAGTGTAGGCCCCTGTCATCAGAGTTACCTGAGGAGTCAGTTAAATGGAGATTTCTGGCTTCTCCTGAATCAGAATTCCTATAGCAGAGCCCCCAAAACTGGATTTTTAACAGGTTTCCAGGTGGTTCTTCTGCACATTTACTTCACTTATTATATCCTTGTGTGGAGGGTCCTCATATGGGAGGGTTATTGAATCCCTCCCTTCAAGGTTATGGCAAAAATTAATGGAGAAAATTGATGCAAATGGCAGAATTCCTTTAAATTGCAAAGCCCTGTGCACGTGCCAAGGATTGTCTCTCCTGTGCCCTGATTTGAGACAGACAGTGACCACTGCCTAGCACAGGGGTCTTTACAGTCACAGTAAACTAGTTCCAGGACGGTATCACTCTGCACTTAACGAATAATGAGGAAAAAGAAAGTGAGGAAACAGAAGGACAAAGGGAGGAAGGAACAAAGGTGGCAAAATCAGATGGAACTCTGTGTGTGTGTGTGCGTGTGTGTGTGTGTCACAGAGAAAGAAAGAGAGAGAAACAAAGATTGAGGGAGGGAAAGGCAATCAGATGCACAGGGGATTGTAGAGATTAAGGCAATAACTTGGGGGAAGAGATGAAATCCACGTACATAACACAGAAAATACACTTACAAAGCCCTCCTATGTGCAAGGATCTCTGTAGGTACCTGCCCGTCCTAGGAGGTGCTCAATAAAAATTGCTTTTAAATGAGTTGACACTAATTTGAGGAGCTACATCAAATAGAATCTATTCGAACCCTTACATTCTAACCTGAACCAACACTAGCAGATTGATTCTCACTCTGGAAAGTGTGAACTTTATTGTTCACGAGAAGCCTATATCTTCAAAGTAAGAAAGTGCAAGGTGGTCTCTGAGACAGGAAGTCACAGTCAGGGGGCTTTTTGTCTTTCAAGTACCCAGGCTGGAACCACTTTGCTGTCCTCGGATTTATTCCCAGGTCCTCAGGAGCTGCTGCCCAGCTCTGAATCCAGCTGGCAAGCAGCCCATCTCTCCCTCCAAGAATCTTCAGGAACATTACATCCTGGGGCTCCTTCTCCCCTGCAGATCCACCTGGGACATCATCACTTACTCCTTTCTCTAGCCTTCTCCAATATTCTCATTTTTGTCAATTCCTTTGCCTGCCCTGGATGTGAGAGTGAGTCCTCCAGGGACAGAGAAGGAGGGTCACTTGGCCACTTAGTGCCCCAAGGACTAGCCCTGTGCTTGGTGCCCAGGAAGTGTTACATACATAGATGGTGAGGAAAGGATGAATAAATGAAAAAATAAATGCCTACTGGATGGAGATCTATGCAACCCTCAGGGGCGGATATTTCATGTAGCACTTCTTCTGAAGGTTCCATCTAAGCATCTGAAATTATCTCCTCTTAGCCTCATCAAAGCAGTCTGCTTCTCCAAGCATCACAAAGAACAGAGGGACCACAACTTCTCATGAAATAAAATCTCTCTAAATCCCTGCCTGTAACTCCTGACCATCTCATTCATCAAGTTCTAAAACCATCACTTGAAATATAAACAAACATTAACAAACAAATAAAACTCCCATAAACAAGTATCTAAGAACAGAACCTGGAGGCTTAGCAGGCCAGCCTCTATACTATGTTTGTCCTTCTAGAAAGAGTGAGCTTTGGATCAGTCAACTCAACATTCAGACTCTCCATCAACAAACAAACACCTATGCCACTTCTGGAAAGTTATGTGAACTCCTAGAGCCTTTGATTTGCCTTCTAAAAAATGGAGATAAAAATAGTTAGCTTCTAGTGTTTTTGTGAGGAAGTAAATCTCCCTACACAGTCCCTGGCATAAAGTAGACGCTCAGTAAATTATCAATTTTCCTTTTATTATTTAGGCTCTCACCTGCATGTTTTTTTGGACATGGTGGTCCCTCTTTCTGCCATTCCCAGGCTTAATTGCCACCCCTTGCAAAGTTCTTACTTTCCAAGACCTGGATCAAAAGCCACCTACTTAAGCATTCGAGGGCACCCTTGTTGTAAGGTTAAACACAATCCTTAAATTGTAATAAGGAAACAACACGTGCCTCTCTCCTGAGGGTACCGTCATCGATCTGCAGAGGGTCTGATGAACAGCTCGCTTTGCCAAAGGCAAGTCATTTTGAAGTGATTCTCTGTGAGAGATCGTGCTATATTGATCTGGTTGGAGGCCAGAGGGCCTGAATATTAAAAAAGTAACTGTTGGGAAGTTGGGGCCAGGAGAGACAGGAGGTTTCCTATTTTATTGTCCCCTGGAGGATCTAACAGGCAGAAAAGCTCTGGGGCAGCATTAAAATGGTGGACTTTCAGCTTTGTTTGAAGCTGCAGAAGGGCCCCCTGTTGGCTGGGTGAGGTGCCTGCCAGGTTGTAGTTGGTTGGTCCTGTTATTCCTGATATGGGGGCCACATCCACTCCAGATGGTCCAGCAGAGGTCCATGGTCAGCCCTTCACCCACCTGAGAAAGCAAGCAGAATCAGGGGTGTGTACACCCAGCATCTTTAATGTGTTTATTTACACTGCCATTTAAATACTAATTTTCTTTGTGCCTATGCCATTCGTAATGCTGGTTTGGAATAGGAGTCACACACACAAATTAAATAGAGCTCCTGGCCTTGGGGGCTAAGGAGTTGACTGGGAAACAGGAAGGAGTCTAAGAGGAAATATAATTTCAGCAAGAATTCAGGCTTTGGCATAAGAATCACCATGGGGAAAACGTCCCTCTGTCAGTGACTTTCTATGATGTTAGTGAGTTATTGAAACTCTCTGCGCTTCCATTTTTTGAACTCTAAAATGGGGAGAGTTACAGCAAACCATCCTGGGCATCCTCACAGGATTGAAGATGGCATATGCAAAGGGCCTGGCAGGTAAAAAGCATGCAGTATAAAGGAGATATTATTATCAATACCTTTTGTAGACTTTCACTTGCAAATTTCACATCTCTATTCCATATCCATCGTCTCACGGAAGGGAAAAAGAGTTGCATTTGAATCTTCTGTATGTTCACATACCCTAGTAGGTACTTTACACAGATGCAATGTCTTCTAACCCACCTAACAATTCAATGAGGTAGGTACTATTATCTCAGTTTTACAGATGAGAAAGCTGAAGATCAGAGTGTTTCTGTTTCTTGCCTAAGGTCACACAGCTAAGGACTGCCCAGGCAGGGATTAATTGTTCTTGGATGTACTCCATTCTGAAAAGTAGGCTCTTTCTACTATCCCAGATTTGGGTAATAGGGGAAGGTATATTTATATCTTTGAGAGATAGCATAAAACTATGGTTAAATGAATACAAGATCCCATGCTTACTATTTATGTGACTTTGGGTGGGTAGGCTAGACTTCTAAGGCAGCTATAACAAAATACCACAGACTAGACAGCTTAAACAACAGAAATTTATTTTCTCACACTTTTAGAGGTTAGAAGTCCAAGATCAAGGTGTGGAAAGTTTTGGTTTCCTCTGGGGTCTCTCTCCCTGGCTTGCATACGGCCACTTCTTCCCTGTGTCCTCACATAGTCTTGGCCCGGTTTGCACGTATCCCTGGCATCTTTTTGTATGTCCAAATATCCTTTTCTTATAAGGACACCAGTCATATTGGACTAGGGTCCACCTTAACAGCTTCATTTAACCTAATCTGCACTTTGAAAGTCCTATCTCTTATTACAGTCACATTCTGGGGGTTAGGGTTTCAACACATGACTTTGGGGGGAACACAATTCAGCCAACAGCACTGGGTTACTGAACCTTCCTAATCTGTAAAATGGAGAGGATAAGTTGTTTATAGAGTGCTTAGAACAGTGCCTGACCCCTAGTAGATGTGATAGAAATGTTTTCTAAGTAAATAAAGTAGAAACAGAGAGAAATGAATTTTCAGGCCTGACTTAGCTGTTTCCTGACAGAACTACAAGTGGATTCCAAGTCTCTGAACTTGGGGTCTCATATAAATAGGTACTCCAGTGATATCTGTTGAACAAATGAATGGGGAAAAGTGATTCAATGAAGAAGGAGGGGTCAGGTCTGGAAGAAAGATCAGACCTGGAAAGAAGATCAGAGATTATCTCTCATCTCAAAAGAGGAGAAAGTTGAGAGGCAGGGGGTTAAGTGGCCAAAGGGTCATAGCTAGTAACAGGCAGAACTGTGGCAATCTGTCAGGGGTCCTTCCTCTCAGGCCACTATTCTGCCTTGGACCAGGCAGCCTTCCAGGAAACTGAGTTACTTACAATATATGTTCTCCCTCTGTCCCAAATAATCACAAGTATCAAATGTGCTCAGGCTTGTGCAAGTTACTTCCAGCAATAACATCTCTTTTAAAAATGTTGCATTCCTATCTTTCACCTGGGAGGCCCTGATTAATTATTTTTAAAAAACCTGATAAAATTCTGGTTCATAGAGACAGGATGTGTGCTGTATAATTAGAACAGGGTGAGTCACAGCAGATGGGGCATAGCACAAGTCCGTGCAAAAAAAGGATGAACCCAAAAGGACAAAGAAAAGTGACAAAAGTAAATGCAGAAACCGTGGCTGAAAAGAAGAGGTGTCTGGGAGTAATTGCTGGCTTTGGGACTCATTCCGACGTCTGCTTTGTTGCTCTTACTACAAATATCCTGGAACTTATTCACCTTGCTTGTATAAATCAGAGGGCTAATTAATCATGCATTGATATTATTATTTAGAGATATTTATTGTACTTTGCTCTTAAAGTAACAGGACCTTATTTCAAAGGAATGTAAAATCAACATGGAGTCTTTATATCCTGTCTGCTCAGTTAAAAGTAATAATAAAGTATAACTTTCTATTAAAATATTTGCCTATTATAAAAAAATTTTTTAATGCATACAGAGCAAATTCTTTTTTTTTTCTGTGTATATTTTATAGTCTTTGAACACAATATTTCCATTTGCTACTTAATACTCCTCGCAAGTATTGGGTTGGCCAAAAGGTTTGTTCGGATTTTTCCATAAGATATCTTTTATAGTGCAAAACAGATTCATTTGTGAGGTGAAAAGGAAAGCACACTTCTGTCAAATGGAGAAGATCAAGATTCTTAAGTAGCTGACTTTGGGACCTGCTGGGTGGGAAGACTTGCTGTGTTGCCTTCAGATGTTGTCTCTTTACTTGATGTTTCATATGCTTCAGCAACCTTTTCAGGCTGTCCTTCACTCTGGTCCGCCTTTTCTAACTCCTTATGATAGTTAAGCTGGTATTCCAGATAGCTTATATTCCTGGTCTGTTAATCCAGGAACTTTTTCATGAAGCGTGAGAGATTGGTTTCTTTATTCTTAGAAGCCAAAGTCTTCAGTTCTGGCAGCAGCTTGTTTAACGCTTTCTCCAACTGCAGAGCAGACTTTATAGCTTGTTTGCCAGTTCCCCAGTTATCTATATCAGGCCTCTTAATCACCGGAACGAATCTTTTGGCCAACCCAATAGTATAACATAATTTGCTCAATTTTCCTTATTGTACATTTTGAAAGTTTCCAATTTTGAAGGGTAAATGTAAGCTGGCTTAGTTTTATGCTTTGAATTTATTGGGGGTTTTTTTCCTTAAAAAAACTAAGATTGTGGAAATCAAATATTATAAGTTGCACATACTATGATGTCATTAATTGACGGTCATATTGTCAAAGTATACTGTTAGCTAAATTACCTGAAAGAAACAAAAAATGATTAATACATTTTCAGGTGTTAGCATTTGAATCCAGCTATCACTACACCATAAAATCATGAAAAATTCAAATAATAATAAAACAAAGTGAGGGAAAAAGGAAGGAACATAAACTTAAGAGTCAGACCAAGCCAGGCGTGATCCAGGCTGGTCAGGCATGGCTGTGCAAATTTCAACACCTGCCTTCCCTTTCTGGGTCTTGATTTCCTATCTGTAAACCGGGGATAATGTGACCTTCTCAGCATCATGGTCAGAGGAGTCAATTAAAAATAGCCCAGCAGCTGACATACAGTTCTTCCTTTCTCTTACTCCATTAAATCAGACTCTAAACTATCCTTCTCTAGGAATGTACAGATAATTACAGCCCAAACGGGTATTTATTAACCTCCATTTTCTACATAATTATATCAAGTTTCTTCTCTAATTTGCATATATGAACACAATGTAAAATAGCTAATTGCATTCCTTTTTTTTTTTAATAATTGCATTGTTAATTCATTATCAGAAAGATTCTGGCTGAGCCAATGCAACAGAAGTGCTATTACGGAACTATCATCACCTCCAACGTGTCAGGACCCCCAAAAATAAAGTGCTCCAGCCATCATAGACCCAAGTCCCTTTAATGTGCTAGATGTGACCTTGTCCCTGAGTCCTCCAGGTTCATGCCACTCCCTCGAGCTTGCCTGGTGACAGTCTCTCCTCCTTCAAAGCTCAGCTCAAGTGCTAGCACCTCAATGTAGAGTCTCAGCTCCCCACCCCCACTAGTGCTCCACACAAGGTTGCTGGTCCCACCATCAAACTCACTTTTGTGAACTTGCCCATTTTCCCATCCATATCATCCACTCACCTGTGTGCTCCTTGAAGGCAAAGACAGGTGCCCCATGCATTGCTCTTCTACAAGTGTCAGGCACAGAGCCATGAATCAAATGGGTACGATCCTTTGTGGATGGAGGAAACCAATGAAGCCTGGGTTTCAATAGAGTGGTGGCCCCAGAATTTTCATACACATTGGCTTGGGGTGGAAAAGCTGGGGGACTTTTCTTGAAACCATAATATTAAGCATTCTGGTTTTGCAGATTGTTTTGTAACAGGTGAGAAACATTGCAAAGTCTTCTAAGAATGCTTTTATTTACACTTTCTCTAAGATGAGAAAAAAATGGCGCTGCTTGCTTAAAATGATTGTGTCGAGAGCAATGTTTAGAGGCGTCTGCTGGGAAAGGGCAATCATGAAATTTACAAAAGGCTCCCATCTGCCCACTTACGGCACTGCCACTGGGCATTTTTCAAGGCACAGTGTAACCCCAGAATGTCACCCTCTTAACACAGCATCTGGAAGCTGAGATGTTTCATGCTCCCAAATAAAGAAAAAATGCTGAAGTGAATATCACTTTCTAAATTAATTTTTTTAAAAAACAGTGTTTTATTTGGGGCTTCCATAAAATTCCCAGTAAGATTTATAAAGTCTAAATTAATTACCAAGTCTTCCCCTGCAATTTCCTAATTAATTCTATATGAGATCCTGTTTTGATCAATTTACAGGCTTCATCGTATTTAGTTAATTAAGAAATTGAAGGCATGGATTTTGTCATTACTACAGGCAGCTCCAATTGACCCTGGGTGATGTTTGACGAGCTGCTGTGAACCTAGAAAAATGGGGTCCTGACCACTGCTCCATCAGAAAACCAAGGATGATCCAAGAGATGAAGTTAAATCTGGCTTAGAAAAACAAGCATTCAATGTTACTTTAAAGTAGGAGGCAGAAAACTGAGAAAGTATCATTCGTAAGCAAGAGGAGGCAACCAACACTGGCAGCGTATTTTTAACTGTGTGTATTCTGTAATCTATTATGGTGAAGAATAGGAGCTTCGTAATGAAAATGATTTGTGTTTGAATTCTTAACCCACCCTTACACTAGTTGGGTGACCTCAAGTTATCCAACCTCTCCAGAAGAGTTTCTTGGATGGAAAAATGTTTATAATTATATAATAAAGTTTGGGGGAATATAAATCATTTAACGTAGTGCTTGGTACAGAGTTAAGTATTAAAAAGATGGCAATTATCATCATTGTCGTCATCATCATTATCATCACTGGATACTTTCACAATACTGTATTTTTAATCCTCAAAAACCTCTTAAAATATAGAGATAAATTTCCTCTTGTACAGACAAAGAAACTAAGTCTTGGAGCATAAAAAACATTCCTAGTATCACACAGCTAACAAGAAGTGAACATGGAATTCAAACCAGGATCTCTCTCACAAACCTTTGTTCTTCCGATTAGCTAGTTATTCTTCAAGGTATATAAAAATGGGATGCTTTCAACTTCCATCTGTGGAAATTGATACCATTCTCTTACATTTGTAATATAAAGTTTTCCATCTAAATAAATATAGTCATGTAAAAAAAGTAAGTTGATTTGAAAACATATGTGTTAAGTAGATCATTGTAAGGGTAACACATGTATTAGTTATCTATTGCTGTGTAACAACTTACCCGAAAATATAGCAGCTTAAAATAACAAACATTTGTTATCTCACAGTGTCTGTGGATCAGGAATCTAGGTGTGGCTTAACTGATACCTCTATTCAGAGTCTCTCCCAGGGCTGGAATCAAGGTGGTCACTGGGAGGGACCACTGTCCCCTTGAGGCTCCACAGGCAGGTTCCACTCAGACTGTCTCTCACACAGCTGTTTGCTGGTCTCAGGTTTTCACTGCTGATTGGCTGAGATTTCAGTTCCTCATCACATGGGCTTCTCCACAGGGCAGCTCACATGATTGATTAATGGTAGAATCCAGTATCAATATCAGGTCTCCTGATTCCTTATTCTTATGCATATTTTTTATCAAATATAAATGTTTACAAACCCATAACCCACCAAAGACCCCTTTGATTTCCATCCCTCCCTTCCCTTTATTCTCAAGTTTTGTATCTTTGTTAACTGAAGTTTACATTGATTCAGTAATAACAGTCTATACTATCTTATCATGGGTCCATTTAAGGTTTTCACTGGGTGAGTGGAAAAAGTTGATGGGAGCCCAAACTGCTCCAATATATTTGAGCTCAAGGTTGAGAATATTAACCTTAAAACCACTGATTTTGGAATCTTGTTGGATTTTCTGCAGCAGCATTTGATGCTCTGGTTTTGTTTCTTTGTTTTCTTTTTTCCGTGAAATTTTCTTCTTTCTTTTCTACCCTTCTCCCTAATTCTCCAAACTTTCTGGACATCCTTTCTCAGTTCCTTGGCCTGGATTCACTTCCTCTGTCAGCCACTTAATTGTGAGTATAACCCAGGGTTCTGTCCTTGACCCTTTTCTCTTCTCAGTCATGCATAAAAAGGTTTATTTTTTCAATCTTCATTGAAAACACTTACCCTTTAGGGACTTCCCTGGTGGCTCAATGGTTAAGAATCTGCCTGCCAATGCAGGCGTCACGGGTTCAGTCCCTGGTCCAGAAGATCTCACATGCTGCGGAGCAACTAAGCCCGTGCACCACAACTACTGAGCCTGAGCTCTAGAGCCCACAAGCCACAACTACTGAAGCATGCACGCCTAGAGCCAGTGCTCTGCAACAAAAGAAGCCACCGCAATGAGAAGCCCGTGCACCGCAACGAAGAGTAACCCCTGCTCACCCCAACTAAAGAAAGCCTGCGTGCAGCAACAAAGACCCAATGCAGACAAAAAGAAAGAAAAGAAAACACTTACCCTTTCATCAAAATAGGGAATGGGTGTCATTTCCTTTGGAGAGTGTTTTCTTGCAGCCTCCTCCAGAGTAAATGGTCCTAGTCTCTGTGCTAGCTTTTTATCATTTACTTTCTTCTACCAAGGTGTTTATCACATTCAGAAGTTATCTGGTGACATGTCTGTCTCTTCTACTAAAATTAGAGCTGCTACAGTTTAGGCTCTAGTCTTATTTACCTTGGTATCAGCAATGCCCAGCCTGGAGCCTAAAATCAAGCAAGCACTCAATAAACATGAGATGAATGGACCTGAACCAATCATTAACCGGGAAACATAATGTCAACGCACTCTGCTGTGCCCTGTAAATAACTGCTGCTTTTGTTTTCCCAGCTCATCTCTACTTGCTGAAACAACTTCTCAAGAAGAACCAGTACTCACATCCTAAGTGGAATCTGTTAAAATCATAGCAGACATTTAATTGGGCCTAAAGTTGAACAGAAAGAGAAGATTCCACCTGAGGGATGGTTACTAGGGAAATCACAACTCACTCCTTCTGAGAGGAGGGGAGAGAGAAAGAGGAATTTATCCCCTCTCAAAGGCTGCTAAATACAGTCCAGGAAATGCCACTACTATAATTGGTGGAGTAGAACATATTGGTTAGTATGTATTTCCACCAGGAGGGTGAGATAATTAACACTAGACTACTCCAGTGCTCTCTAAGTATACTCTGTGGAACTTTAATACTAAAAGATGTTTCTTGGGGGAAAAAGTGTTTCTGTGGACAAATAAGTTTAGGGAATGCAACAAATGACAACCTTCTTTTCTGGTCCACAAATCACATTTGCATGTAAAAGCCATTAAGGAGTCTTGAAGAAAAGAAACCTGGATAAGTGTGTTTAACTGAGCATTTTCTCAAGCTTATGGGACTAGAGGTTTTTGTTTTTCTTATATCAACTTTCATCACCCAATGGAACTAACTTTCAGTGGAAAACACGGTGGGAAATACCAGCCTCACTCTAGACTGCCTAATCATGATACAAATAGCATGTTCAAGGTGGATACTTCTGAGATGCTTGTGCAACCCTCTTTTCTTCAAACAGACTCAAACAAATGGGTAATTATAGGCTCTATGTTAATCTTCATAGCCATGCCTTCCCCTCTGATAATGTTTGCTTAGAAAAGTAGAAAGAGTCCTATCCTTCCTCTTTCAAATCAGGACTCAGAAGTTTTAGGTCCAGCTCAGATGGTACATTGAGCTAGGGCTCCGGTGATCATTTCCCTCCATATGTATTCGGAAGCAGAGAAAAGCACTCCTCAGAGACAAAATGAGAAGAGAATTCATCAGATCCTCAGAAAGAAGCAGGGATGACCGAGCTTGAGGTCCCAGAGAGATGGAGGAATGGACTTTATGCCTCTAGCATTCGAACCCCCATCAAGTCCTGCTGAACTTCACGTCCTAGGATACTATTAATTACCCCTGCGTACTCCTACTGAATCCCCTTTTTGGTTTGAATTTGTAGAAGGTGGTTTTATTTCCTTTAACAAAAGAGCCTTAACTAATACATGGAATCAGAAATAGAGACATTTAAATTCAAGCGGTATTTATCAAGCACTCTTTGTGTTGGGTGCTATGGGGGGGATTAAGAAAGTATAATGCAGGTTCTGCCCTAGAAAGCTTCACTAATGAGAGATATAATCACATCATGTGCAGATTTCACTGGAGTCAGGCAATTGCTAGATAAAGGTATGTTATAGAACATTTATTTAACACATGATGAGTATAGGCAAAAAAAAAAAAAAAAAAAGATTCCCAATACAAGCAATTCTTAGGGTAAATCTTGAAGCTTGAGTTTTCCAGGTACACAAGTGCCATAAGGGTTTTCCAGACAGGAGGGACTGAACGTGCCTAGGAGTCCATGTGTGAAACAGTGATGAGTGTGTGGAGGAAAAAGTAAAGGGTTATGGTTGGAACTTGTTGAACAAGAGGACCAGCAGTGGGAGATGAAGCCAGAGAAGTAATCAGTAAGTATAAGGGAGGGAGAAACAACCATTCTGCAGTACAGCTAAGATGTTAGGATGTCATCTTGTTAAAGAGGCAGGTTCCAAGCAGGAAAGTAGCGCAGTTGGATTTGTATGTTGCAAATATATGTTTTGGTGATTGTGCATAAGATGCATTTGATGTAGGCAAAAGAGGAGACAGAGACACTGGTTAAGAGATGATGCAACACAGTGGGAATGGAGAGGAGGCATGGAAATTAATCATAGAATAATAATTTAAAGTGAATTAATAATAAAATGTTATTGAAGAGAAAGACCTTAGAGATTTAATAGGTACTTAGACATTCCTCCCTACCACTCCAAAATTCTTATCTCCTCATAATATACATATTTCACAACAACCTTACAAACCCAGCTTCCAAATGTGGTCTTCAGTGTAGGGCAAATGTGAGTCTAAGCATTAACAGTATTGAGATATGGGGTCTTTTTATTGATTGACCCTGCCAACAATGGTCCACAGAACTAGGAGCTGGGAGATGATGGGATGTAGCTTGGGTTCCTGAAAGATGCAGATTCTTCCTGGACCCATGGCCTCTCTAGGGCTGGCTTCTCCCACCTTCAGAAAGAGAGTGTATTGGATTAGACCAGTTATTTCAAACACTTTGTCCCATAGTGAACCTTCTTACCAAAGGAAAGTGTTCATGAAAGTCCTATATTTAAACAGCTTTGGCTGAGGCAGAGGGTAGAAAACTTCAAACCCTCTTCTTGGCCTCTGCAGTGGACTCTGAGATGCCTGCACAGAATCTTAGAAGTTCTGGGAAACAGAATTTCAAAACTAGAGCATTGCAGAGGTGCTTTTCAGCCTTTTATATGAACCTTGATGCCTCATTGGTGGCTTTCTCATGTCTGCCTGAGCTGGGCTCTGGTTTCCAGAGTACGTAATATGTCCCCTAGATCTCCACACATGGGCAGAGGGAGAGCCACTCAGTTGGTTCCACATATGTTTCTCCAGTAGGTTGGGAGAGGTCTTGAATATGTCACAACAGGATCCCTATAAAGGAATTCTATTTAAAGAAAGCTAGTGTCCCAGCCCAGAAAGAATATCGCACTGAACAACAACAACAACAAAAATGGACTGAACCCTGACCTTCCAGTTACCACTGGCTTGACCTTGGGACAAATTAGGAACGTCTCAGCCTCAGTCAGTCTTTCTGTATATGGGACTCAATAACTTTCTTATGAAAGTTCAAATAATGTGAGGTTTATGAAAGAGATTTTTATTCTACAAATATGAACAAATTTTATTTAAAAGCCTATCAATGCTCACACATTCTATGATAGAATCAGGACACCAAAATGAAAATTTTATTAACAGAACAAGCAAACATCCACACTACACGTTAAATTAATATCATGGCAAAATGACCAATGACTAGCCATATGGTGAGGCAATACTAACATGTCATAACTGTATGAAAATTGCTGCAGAGCTAGCTCTGGATTGATAAAACTTGTCCAATAACTGTTTTCTCATTTTGTTGGGAGTGCTTGCCTATTCTCACAGTAACGGCCATCACATTTTCTCTGCTGCACCCGATAAGGACAAATTGGCACTGTGGGATGGAGCAGAGCTTTGTTCAGTACCACAGTTCAGCCTCCAATTGACTGGAAGAGTTGTACAAATTGTTTTCCCTTCGTTCAGAGACACTTATCAAGGCCCAACAACGAAGGTAATTCGGGCCACTTGCCAGGCAGACACATCTCTCAAAAGAGACAGCGCCAAGCCCCCCAGCATAATGAAATTGTAAGACTTTGCCAGCCCTGGAAAAAAGAAAAGAAAGAAGAAAAAAAAAAGGAACTTTCTGAAGCAGATTGCTTAATAAGGGGTACCCAACAGAGTAATTTAGTGAACTATTTCAAAGAGCTATTCAGTTGCGGCATTGTAACCTGCCAGCATCTGTGGGAAGAGGCGCTCACTGAACAAATATTCTGTTTCATTCGCAGACAGTTTTCCTCTCTTAGATACATATACTCAGTGCCTCTCAGGTAATTTGTTAGAATTATGGTTTTGTTAATCGTTAACCTCAGGATTGGAAATAACCTTGAAAAGAAACACGTAAATAAGTCTAAATCCAACCAGCAATCAGATAATGCAAGTTCCATCGGTAGGCAGGCTATGTTTTACCATTTTCCCCCTATGGGCAACAGAAGCTTTTGACCTCTTGAGGAAATATTATACAACTCCATCCGTATCACTACACTTAGACTTCTAGCACCTGCATGCTTTTGTCCCCTCTTTGCCTCCTAGAATCGTAGGTGGTTAGAACCAAAAGGAACTTTATGTCCATGTAGCCCAATGTTCATGTTTTGGAGTAGAGACAACTGAGGCACAGAGAACATAAGTAATTTCTTAAGGTCCAATAGCTAGTAAATAGAAGATATGGGTGATAAAAACTGACACAACACCAGCAGTGATACTGGGTTTTCATTTATTGTTTTTCTACACTCTATCTGGCCTTATCCATATCCTTATTTCCATATGAAACGATAAATTAGAAATTGTGCTAGAGAAAGAGTCAGTAGAATAGGAATAATCTCCACTCTCTCCAAGAGACTTGAGATGGGACTTAATCTTTCTGCTTTAATTTCTACTGCCTCAAATTGAGAATGAAGGAATGCATGTAGTATATACATACATACATACATACATATATATATATATATATATATATATATATATATATATACATACACCTAGTGTGAGCCAGATATAGACATATTGTTATTAGACCTAAGAGGTAAGTATTATTTCCTCCATTTTACAGCTGAAGTAACTGAAGAACAAGGATGTTAGGTGATTTGTCTGATTCAGCCCAAAGAGAGTAGAGCAGGAAAGAGAAACCAAGTCTGTCTGAAGCTAGAGTCCATTGAGTAGCCAAAGAGCAGGTCAACTGGAGACCAGGTTATGTATTTAGGGGAAGGTTTTCTCCAGGCACTTGGTTTTTAAAAGTGCCAAATGAAACCAAGCAATGGTAATGTTTCATTCTATAGAAAGTCTTTGTTAAATGACTCTGAGTTAAAATAGGTGTCGAGAGACCATATCTTTAGTTGTCAGCCTCTGCTTGGATCGCCTCAGAAATGGGATTTCACTACAGACAAAGCTTAGCAGATGATGTCAGTGTTCCATCTATATTTCTTCAGATCCCTTTAACTATTTTTGTGTCCACCAGCTTTCATGTGCTTCTGCTACCAACAGCAGCAATTGGAGGGCTGCCTTCAGGCTACCAGAGCCTTCACTGCCTATAGGCAAATGGCAAAAAGACCCAGAAGTACCTGGGAATGTATGTCATCCTAGGGCTTAACTAATGATGAGTGTGGGAGTGTAAATACTCCAGCTCCCTTGCCCCTGATTCAGGAACTCTGGAATGTGCCCTTCACTGTGTCCAAGGCACAGTGGGATTGAGCCAAAGCTACCCTCCAAGAGTGGGTATACCTTATACTTGATATCATATACTTCCTTGGCCTCCTCTCCTTCCTCATCTTACTTCCCATGTCTCTGATTTGCTTTTGTGCTCATCATATCAGGGGCTGCTTCTGGGAAATCAACTTAAAACACAAGAGCAGCCCATCTATTGTTTGACACCATGAATATTTTTCCTTACATTCAGTAAATTGTTTTTCTTTACATTCAATAAAACTTAGACTTCCTATAACTCCCATCCAAAGATCTATTCTGTCCTCCAAAGTGACAGAGCACACCTCTAATCCCCTTCCACTTGACTGGCTTTCAGATGGTTGATGGTACCTGCAGGTTCCTTTCTGTCTTCTCTTCTCCAGCTCGCCAATGACTTAAAAGAAAATTGTTGTGCTGACTCAACACTTGCATTATCAGAAGATAACAGTAAAGAGTTGTCACTGTCACTTCTTCATCTATTACCTGAGAAAAAGCAGGAAAAAAGAAAAAAGCAAACTCCTGTCATCCTAACAAAGGATGTAGAACCCAAGGGTGTCCCCTTCCCAAGTCAGAGAAATAGCACTGCGACAGGTAATTAAGCACTATTTAGTGAGCTATTATTATATTCTGGAGAGTTCACAGTCATTTTATATATATTATCTCGTTGAATCGTCCCCAAAACTCTGGTAGGAGTTACTGTTATTATTCTTGATTTACAGATGAGAAAACAGAAGTGCGGAGGTTATGCTACCAACCCTATGTTCAATAGGAAGTGACAAAGCTGGAATTTGAACCCAGGAAATTTGATACCAGATGTCACAGTCTGAACCATTGCAAATCACTGGGAATATTCTGTGAAAAAAGGAACTCATAAATATACATTGTTGTAATGCACTGAATTATCTCAAGTATTTATTAAATAGAGTGTGAGAGTACAGACTAGAAGCTCAACTGAAATTTCACACAAGATCTTTGTGAATTCACTGAATTCTTTCTGCGATGAGACATCAAGAACCTGAGCTTCATTAAGTCCTGAAACCAAGTGTATGATCTCAGTTGGAAGACTCTGGGTTTTGGCCGGGTTCGAGTCCCGGCCACGTGGGTTCAAGTCCCAATCTGAGGTGCACAGTTTCAGTTGGAGGAGACCTGCTCGGGAGAGTTGCCTAATCTACATTGGACTGTGACATAAAGAGGGGGATAAATTTTTGCCATTTAACCCACTGAGAGTTAGGATTTACTTCTGATCACCGCACAGCCTAGCCTCAGTCTTCATTCCTGACATATGTTATATGTTAGAAATAAACTATACTCATTTATACTTTCCTTTGAAATGAGTAATGAGAAAGTTTGAATTAGATTTGTCAGTAAATGAGCAGATTCCCTTCAACATCTTTTTTTTTCTTCCAGTTTTATAGAGATATAATTGACCTACAGCACTGTATGAGTTTAAGGTGTACAGCATAGTGATTTGACTTACGTAGATCATGAAATGATCATCATATTAAGTTTAATGAACATCCTTCATCTCAAATAGATAAAAAATTAAAGAAATAGAAAAAATTTCTTTCTTGTGATGAGCACTCTTAGGATTTACTTTCTTAACAATTTTCATATATAACATACAGCAGGGATAATGATAGTTATCATGTTGTACATTGCATCCCTAGTATTTATTTACCTTACAACTGGAAGTTTGTACTTTTGGACCACCTTCATCCAATTCCTACTCAACCCCTCCCCCTGTCTCTGGTAACCACAAATCTGATCTCTTTTTCTTTGATTTTGTTTGTTTGTTTGTTTTGAAGTATAATTGACCTACAACACTATGCTCATTCTTCCTCTGGGGTTTTATCTTGTCCCTTCATTTTGAATATATTCCTCTTGCCAACAAAAAATTAATCAGCTGATCTAAGAAAGAAATGGAAAATTTTATTCAAGCCAAATTTGAGGATTATAACCTGGGTAGACCATGTCAGAAAGCTCTGAGAACTGTCTCACACGTTAGAAATCAAGTCACAGTCATACAGGTTTTTTGAGACAGAGGGCTATACATCAAATGATGTATTATTGACAGTTTACACAATCCAGATCTAAGCTCCATGTGACCCTTTACAAGATCAAGAAGGAATGTTATCTTTAAGGAGTTGTTGATGGGGGGGAATGTTGCTCTTTATGGTTGAACAGGTATTGCTGCTGATGGAGGAGGTCTGGTCAATGCATAATGCAGATACATGATGCACAGTGGGGGGAAAGAGGAGGCCAAACAGCAGAGAAAAATTTTTGTTTAAATTTTTATCTTGCCATTAAATATGAATTTTATTTCACACTCTGTTGCCTCATTTTGCCTAATTTGCTGTTTTTATTTCTATGTATCTGGTAAGTTGTTTATGTTTCCTGACCTTGGAGAAGTGACCTTTTGTAGGAGACATCCTATGTGTCCCAGCCGCTCACTCCTCTCTGATCCCCAGAGCTATACTCTCTAGGGGTGTCCCCTTTGTGAGCTATGTGAATTTTTATGTTGTGGTGGGCTGACTACTATGGGTGTCTGGTAAGTTGGCCACTCATAGGTGGGGCTAGTCATGAGGCTGTTGGCTGCAGGGTCTTAGGGGTCCTGGAGCGGGTGTCAGCCCACTGGTTGGTGGGGCCGTGTCTCCACCTAGGTAGTTCCTTGTCCTGAGACATGGTACCAGTGCTAAAAGGCTGCTGGGCTGGGCCGGTGCTAATAAGCTGGAAGGAGGTCAGTACCAGTGTCCACGTGGTAGAATGAGCTCCCCAAAATGGCTTCCCCCAGCATCAATGTCCCCAGGGGGAGCTCCAGTTGCCCTCTTGCCTCTCCCAGAGGCCCTCCAAGATCAATAGGTGGGTCTAATCGAGGCTCCTTTCAAATTACTGCTCCTTCCCTGTGTCCTGGAGCATGTTAGATTTTGTGTGTGCCCAGTAAGAGTGGAGTCTGTATTTCCCACAGCCCTCTGGGTCTCCTGAGATTAAGCCCTGCTGAACCTCAAAATTGAACATCCTGGGGGCTCATCTTCAGGGTGCCAGAGCCCTGGCTGAGGAGCCTGATGTGGAGTTGAGACCACTCCTTGGGGAAAACCTCTGCAATTGTAACTATCCTCCTGTTTGTGGGTCACCTACTATAGGGTATGGGTCTTAACTATACCATATCCCTGCCCCTCTTACTGTCCTACTGGTCTCGTTGTGGTTCCTTCTTTATGTCATTAGTTGTAGATCTTTTCTGCTAATCTTCTAGTTTTTCTCATCAATAGTTGCTCTGTAGATTGTTGTAATTTGGGTGGACCTGTGAGAGGAGGTGAGTTCAGGTCTTCCTGCTCCACCATCTTGGCTACTCCTCTCAGATTGCCTTCATCATCTTTAATCCAACATGGCAACTAATAGTATGCACATCCCAGCTCTTGCATTCATTTATTCAATAGATGTTTATTAAGTGGCTAATAATTGTCAGCAACCATACGACAAACAGAGCTGTGTAGAAGAGTAAGGCGTGGTTTATGCCTCTGAGGAGGTCACAGCCCACTGGGGAAGGCAGCCACGTTAAAAGAAAACTCACAAAAGAAATCACTACAGTGATGAGCTTTTAAACCATGTGCTGGGAGAACTTCAAGGCCTTGCTGAATAACTGCCTGGAGAAATCAGAAAAGTCTGCATAGGGAAGTGGTATTATAAATGGGTCTGTAAAAATGGATTTTTAATGGGCAAAAAGTAAAGAATGCAAGGAAGTCACAGTCGAAAAGCATTCCAAGCAGGAGGAAGAGCAACCACAAAGTAAATGGGAATGTGAAGTCTCTTGGCTTGGAAAAGAGTTGAGGACATTCCCCTTCACAAAAGTTGAAGAGAACAGAGTGATTAATCTAGAAGCCTATGTTCTCATGTATCACTCTGTTACAAACCAGCCCAGAACTTAATGGCTTAAAAAACAATCATTTTGTTTTATCTCCTGATTTTGTGGGTGAGGAATTTGGGCAGGGCTTGGTTGGACAATTCTTCTGCCCCATGTGGTGGTGATGGAGGTCATATAGAGGTATTTGGCTGCTGGATGGGCTAATGTGGGGTTCCAAGATGGCTTTACTTACCTATGTGGTGCCTTGAGAGGCATGGCCGGGTTCAGCTAATACTATTGATCTAAGCACTAATATCTGGCATTTCCCGCATGACAGTAAATGGTCTCGAAGTAGTCAGACTCTTTATATGGTTGCTTAGGGCTCCCAAAGAGAGTATTCTAAAAGGCATAAAGTAAAAGATGTCAGTTTTTTAAACTTAGGCATTGACACTGACACACATATGACATATGACATACGTCAAGCACATGACACTCACATTGGCCATATTCTGTGGTCACGGTTATCACAGAGCCTGCCCAGATTCAAGATGAGGAGTCACAGATCCTGGTTCTCAATGGGACTTTTGTCAAAGATTTTTCAGGCAAGAGCAAGGGTCTTAGTGTCTCACTCAAGATGGCAGAAGTTCCTTCCTCACAGAAAACTACCAGTAGGAGCATTAACACTCAACAGTTTCTTCTTGACCCTTTGGGATGGGATGAACTCCTACTGTGAAAAAGACCCCTGGGAACTGAAACCAGCATCAGAGATGGTCCTGAGAGATAAGGGGAATTTTAACAAGATAATTTTGGAGAAAAGGGCACCTAAGTGAGACAGAAAATTGAGCCTGTTCAGAAGATAGAGAATGTTCAGTGGGACAGGAAGCTAAAGACCTACAGGGACAGGAGATAGTGGGGGATCCAGAGGAAAGTGATTGAAACAGTAGATGAAAAGATATATTATATGTGTTTAATTTTAGGCTACAGACATTACTCTGGAAGTTATGGGAAGCAGTTGTGGGGTGATGCTGAGAGTCTTGCTTTAGAACAGGGTCAAATCTGGCATCTGCTTATTACACAGCCACATTCATTCTTTTTTGTATTGTCTATGGCTGCTTTGCACTACAACGGCAAAGTTGAGTCCTTGCAACACAGACCCTGAGGCCCACAAAACATAAGATATTCACTCTCTGACCCCTTTACAGAGAAACTTTGCTGATGCTTGTTTTGAAGACTAATCTGATAGCCATGATCTTCAAACCCCTGACTTGTCCTAGGAACAGAAGGGTTTGGAAGATGAGTTGTGAGGCTACTGCAACAACCTAGCTGATGGCATGAACATGGATCATGGCAGTGGGTTTAGAAAGGACAGGAAAAAGATACAAGACATCCTGAAGCTAGAAATGACACAATTCTGTGTTTAGTTAAATGAAGATGTATATGCTTGTGTGTGTGTGTGTTTATGTGTATGTGTGTGTGTGCCCTTGTAGCAGGAGGAGGGGTAGAAGACTCAGAGAGATGTTTCACTGCTGGGTGATATTGATGCTATTAGCAAAAATGAGGGTGGGGGCATGGGACACAGAAAGAGAAGCTGTTTTGGGTAGAGGGGGATAAATTTGTTTTTCTTTCCCCTTAACTGACATCATTATTTGGACACTAGCTAAGACAGGTGCAATAAGCATGAATTCCTTCTGAAACTCTATTCTACCAAATAGAATAATTGTGGAAGAAAAGAGTCAGTGTCACAATTTCCAAATTTTTAATTCATTTCACCAGTTTAACATGCACCTGATTGACAAAGGATTCTCTACTGATCTCTTAGAACGGCTTACAATTTCTGATGAACATGCCATATCCTGCCTCAGGACCTTTATTCATGATGTTTCCTTTGCCTAAATATTGTTGAGAAACCTCTTGCAACTCCCAACTTTCCTTGCAAACTTCTACTGATCCCTTAGGGTTGAGTCTAAACATCACTTCCTCCAGAAAGCCAACCTTGAATTTATGGGTTGGATTAGTTACCACTGGATAATTCCCTGGCAACACACCATATTTTCCTCTGCTATGCTGTTCTGTACAACTTATCTGTGCTTCTTCCCCAGACTTCTTCCTCTAGATATGAGGTGTTAGAGAGCTAGGACTATGTAAATAAATGTTTAACCCTCAACATATAATACAGTACTTATTAGCTGTTAATACAAATTTAATAATACAATAAATTAAAAAAAACAGCTTTTATTGAGCATTTACTAGTCTAAGTAACTAGTCTAAGGTTTTATACAAATTAGCTCAATCTTCAAATCAACCCTCTACTGTAGGTACAATTGTTATATCCACCTTAGAGATGAAGGGACTGAGGCTCAGAGAAGTTGAGAATCTCGATTTTACTCAAGGTAACACAGCTGTAAAATGGCATAACGAAGGCTTTAAACCCAAATCTGTATGATTCCAGACCCTACAAATTTAGTCAATATAAATATTGGTCCTTGAGTGGATACATAAATACATAAAGGATGGAAGGAAAGAAGGAAGGAAGGAAGGAAGGAAGGAAGGGAGGGAGGGAGGGAGGGAGGGAAGGAGGGAGGAGAAACGATTGGCTTTATAATAGAATGACTTCTCAGTGTGCTATTATCGATAATGTTGTGTCTATCAATAAGGAAAAATACAATTAACACTTACTTTGTACAATATTGGAAGTGCTTTACCTATATCAACACATTTACACCTTGTAACAGTAACCTTATGCAGTGCATTCAACTAACATCATCTTGTATCCAGAATTTAACCACTGCATACCTCTTCCCCATCACCTCACCTTCATCCAAGCCACCGTTATCTGTTGCTGGGATTATGGCTGCAACCTCCCTGCCGCTGATCTTGCTACCCTCTAGTTCATCCTCTGCCTAAAAGTCGGGATGATACTTTGAAAACATCTCATATCCTGTTAGTCATCCTTTCAAACCCTCCAGTGTTTTCTATTCTTGGAGTTAAAAACCAGTCATTACAGGTCTGTGCAGGTCCTGAGCAATCTCATCCCCATCTCTGAATCCATCTCTACCCCCTCTTCTTCTTGCTTAGTCAACTTCAGCCATACTGTCCCCAACCCCATTCTTCTCAAATCTGCCAGGTATGCTCCTGTGAATTTGCTGTTTCCTCTGCATGAAAGGCTGGTCCCACAAATATCTACATGGTTTATTCCATACTTGGCTCAAATGCCACCCTATCAGGGAGGCATTCCCAGACACTACAAATGATGCCACTCCTTTCTTGCTAGCGCTGTGCTTCCGATCCATTCTTCCCCGTTTTATTTTCCCCATTACCCTAACAACCATGTAATATGCAATGTTGTTTGCTTATGAATTTGTTCATTTCCCTCCATTTCTCCAAATCCCAGAAAGTAGAGTTCAGGAATTGTTGTCTCTTGTTTTCTCCTATATTTTCAGCACCTGGCATTAGTAGGCACTCACTAAATGTTGATAGGAAGCATGAGCAATGAATCCCCTTTTCACATATGAGGACACTGAGAAACATTTAATGATTTGCCCAATGTCATTCTACAAGTCACTAGAGGACTAGTTATTCAAAGGACGTCCACTGTCTGGCCCTAGATCTGAGCACATACCATTCTCCTTACTGCCTTCAGATGAAACAATGGCTTGGGGATCATAGGTCTCTAAGTCAGCAGGTCCTGGATTGACCTCTTATCAACACAGCTGTGTGACTTGGGCAAGTTCAGTTTCTCTAGCTACAAAATGGTCATAACAATATCAACTCTGCAGAGATTGCATGACTTTTAAGAAAACATATGCTAAAGAATTTGCAGTCTCTGACACACAGTAGGTCTTGGATAAGTAAATATGTAAAGTTAAGTCTTATTATCATGATTATTATTATGACTATGATGGACAAGGTACCACCCGACACAGTCCTAGAATGAAACCAGTGGGTCTCAGGTGCATCTGGGGCCTGGTTCTTTGCTCTGCTGCAAAGGCAGAGATTCCCTTCTGCATAGACTGCCCACCCGGGATGTTAATTCCTCTCGTTTTCTGTCAGTGCCCCTGGTTTTGAATGGCAGGCCGACCGAAACGCAGCACGTAGGGGTGAAGTTGGTTTGACTATGATTTGAAGGCCCTTGAGAGAGCCATGTGACAGCCCAGGGATGAGTTTCTCACTCCAGATCCCCTTTTCCAGGGCTGAGGGCCATCCTCATGACATCTCTCACCATCTTGCCTTGAAGAACTCATCTGCGGTGGTGACAAAGTCTGCTGAGTGTGGAGGGGATTTAAAGCTGTTTATCACAAGCTGGGTGGGGGATGCATGGTTAGTTAAATGTCTCAACGGTAAAATGTGGTGTCAAACCTTCTTTTCCTCTCAAGTAATTTCCTGTCGCTCCTAAAGTCTAACTGGAGGTAGTAGTGTTAAAGAAAAATTCAAGGAAATAAGACCAAAAAAGGGATTCTAAGTAATACAGTAAAATAAACACATTAGCACCTTCCTTATTAAAAGAGGCTTCTTGAGAATCACTGCACTCTCCCAGAGCTCCGTAACCAGAGGAGGTGAATGTACATAGACGTGAGGGAGTCAGAGCCCATCCTGCCTAAGGCAGAGTGCTCTCTGATAAAGGGGTTCAACCTTGGGCCAATCATTGCTATGGAGGCTGCCTTTGTTTATGTTTGCCTTTGTTAAATGCTGTACGTAGGAACAGAGTGTCCTGGGAGTTTAGAACACAAACAAACAAACAAACAAAAGAACTATTAATTTGGCAAAAGGATTGGTTTTGGTTTTGCAAGAGTTGGGATTGTTTACTCCTCTGTCGGTTGGTTGAAGGTGGGGAGCCCCGTAAGGAGAGCGTTGGCACCCCTCCTGCCTTCCCCAGAAGCAGAATACATGGCAGCCTCCTGAAGGGTTGGGTCCACCCCCAGCCACACCCCATCCCACCAACACAGCTAGAAGAGTCTGACCCACTTGCTAGTATGAAGAGCTTCTTCCCCACCCTTCAGGGGCCTGGAAAGAGTCCAGGGTCCTTCTGCCGGTGGTGCAGGACTGACCGAGCCCAGGAGGGCCACGTGGGTATCAGAGTACAGGGCCCTATTGAGCACCTCCATTTATGGTTGGTCCATCTTGGGCAGGTTCCTAGTTCCCTGTCTACACCTTGCTGACTTTGAGCCAGGTGTTTGCTAAGCACTTTACAGGTGTTATCTCTTTTATTCCTCACTTTGGTCATGAGACAGAGGAACTGTTCTCCTCAGTCAGCAAGTGGTAGAGTTAGGCTATGAACAAGAGCACTTTAACTCCAAAGTCACCCTTGTAACCATTAGTCACTCTGTTCTCTTGGGTCTGATGATCTTTAAGTCCTGATCTTTAAGTTCCAATGTTCCCTTTCTCTAGGGCTAAATCTTGCTCCTTGGACCTGGTGAAAACTGTGTTGGACTTCTCTGATCTAAAATGTAGGTACATGTTAGATTCTGTATTAGTCTTTTAGGGCTGGCTTAACAAAGTGTCACAAACTGGGGACTTAAATAACAGAAACATATATTCTTTCTCACAGTTCTTAACTCATTATATCTGCAAAAACACTATTTCTACATAAGTCCAGATTCTGAGACTCTGGATAGACATGAATTTTAGAGGGACATTATTCAACCCACTATGGACCTTGTTACTGTTTAAATTGTATCCCCCCAAAATTCATATGTTCAAGTCTTAACCTTTAGTACCGCAGATTGTAATGTTATTTGGAAATAGGTTTATTGCAGATGTACTGGAATACGGTGGGGCCCTAATCCAATATGACTGGCATCCTTATACAAAGAAGAAATTTGGACACAAACAAGTATAGAGGGAAGACAATGTGAAGACACAAAGGAAGACAGCTGTCTATAAGCCAAGGAGATAGACCTGGAACAGATCCTCCCCTCAGATTCTTCAGAAGGAACCAAACCTGCCAACACCTTGATCTTGAACTTCTAGCCTGTCAAACTGTGAGACAATACATCTCTTTTTGTTAAGACACTCAGTTTGTGGTACTTGGTTATGGCAGCCCTAAGAAACTAATACAGAAGGGATCAGCCAAAGAGCCAGAAAGGGGATTGGGGAGGACAGCCAATGAAACAGAGATGACCAGGTCTTTCCTTAAGCAGGGTTACACCAGCCCTAAGAATTGAATACAAGGTCTAATATGGGCCTACATTTTAGATCAAAAAGTTCAACACAGTTTTTGCTAGAGGTCCATGGATCAAGGTCTAGTCCTAGAGAAAACTGATGCAGAGCCCAAGAACTATAACACAATCATGCCCTTCCCTGACCCCTCAGATTCTTAAATTATTGACCAGAGCTAGTGATGATTATGGTTTCCATGCAGTCATTCATCCCTCCACTTATTCAACAATATGTATTTGGTGTCTCACTCTGTGTCAAGCACAGTGCAATGCCCTTGAGGTTCCACAGTGAACTCAGCGGATCTTATCATGGTCTAGTGGGAGAGACAAACAAGGAAAGAGACAAAATCCAGGGCAGGGGTGCAGGGTGACAGGCACAGTGCTGGGGCTAAGCACGGAGTGAAAGGGAAGTACACAGAACACAGGTAAGCACCTAGCCTGGGCGGCAGGAGTGCCATTGGCTGGCCAGGGTGGTGATGCCAAAGCCAGACCTCAAAGGATGAATAGGTGTTTTTCAGGTGCATCAGTGGGATAAAGGGATGTTGCAGCCAGAGAAGAACATGTGCAAAAGGCACAAGGGGGAATAGTATATTTTTGAAGTGGCAGTGAGCTCAGTTTGTACAGACAAACTGATAAGAGGAATGGTGAGAATACAGGAGCCAGACTGTGAAGTCATCTCGTCCCAGAAGGAATCTGGCTTTATCCTGATAGCGAAGAGGACCCACCCGGCAGGGAAGTGACAGATCAGATCTGAGCTTCAGAATGATGTCCTGCTGACCTGAGTAGGGAGAGTGGATGAAAGGGGACAGGACTGTGGGCGGAGGACTTCCTGTTCCTGGCTCCACTGTCGCCAACTTACTCCTCCACGGCTCTCACCTAGCTGGCCGCTCCCCACTGCCCTGGGCTGGAGCTAGGAAGGGTGTGGGCATTATCACAACTCTAAGGATAAAGGAATTCTCAGCCAGGGGTCAGGAGACTTTCAGACCAGGGTTTCTTTGTTTCCAGAACTGGGAAAAGCTGATCTCACAGATGCCAGGACTTTAATATCTGCAGCTGCCCAGGGAAGAGGCTGATTCACCGATACACAACAGCTCAGTTAACTCTGCAGTGGAGTATTCTGGATGAAAATCAACCCGTATTGCCTCAGCTCAGTCTCTTCTACTGGCCTCTGTTTCCCTATCTATAAATTATAAGAGCTAAGCTAGGATAACTTTAAGGCTGTTTCTAAAATTTTCAGAGTTTTACGCAATGTAAAAAGTATGATGGGATGGCTAATGCTGCTCCTATGCTGTGCCTTTGCTTAATAAACAGAGCAATGATACTGGGAGCAAACTGGAATTTGCATTTTTGAGCCCCTATGATGTTCTAAGGACCATGTGTCTTATCTTACATATATTATGTTCCTCAGCAAAGCTTTTTCTGACCAGTTGGGTTATCACATTAACCTAATTTATCACATATTGCTACAGAATTTATATAGGCTTCTGTTTACTTACAGCTCTTTACTAGGACCTTGGTTATTTACTATCATGCCCCTTGAATAAAGAAGAATGCCTGGCACATAATGGCTTCTCAATAAATGTCTGTTGAATGAATTCTGAGTTAGGCATTATCATTGTTGGATATGGGGACAGGCTCTGAAAGGCAAAATTGTCCAAAGTTGCATAGACAGTGAATTTAGAGCAGATCGGCTGGATTCAAATCCAGGTCTGGATTGCAAACCCTACAGTGTATCCCCTCCATTGCAAGGTCCTTTCTAATCCAATTTAAGTAACTTTTATTATTCCTAAACTCAACCTCCTAATTTTCAAGGAAAAAAAAAAAAGGAAAAATCTGGTGTTCGTTGTCTGTGTTTGGTTCAGGAAATAGGTATCATGAGAGTAGGAATATGGTAATAAGGAGAGACAATTTTTAAAACTCTGAAGCTCATTATCATCTTACTTTGACAGTCTGTGCAAGCACTTGTCAATTCTCACTTAACACTTCTTTCGTTTTCTCCTTTCAACTGGGTGCAGGAGAAAGTGTCTATTGTTGCAAGAGGGAATCACTGACTCCATTTCTTTCTCCTTGAAGACGGACTAAAGCACTCAGTTTCGAAGAACTCCCTTCAGCAATTAGTATCATTTTGTGTAGTGCTTCTGGAGTCCTGGCTTGCAAACTTCTGGGAGCTGGCAAGACCCCTTGAACTTTTGATTCTCTATTTCAAAAGAAATGAGAGATAGCAACTTAATTCTTCACTAATAAAGTACAATCTAACTCAGGTTTGGAGACTGAGGAGAAAAATACCATTCTCCACTAAATATACGCTGCAATTTTATACATAATTCTTCAACTATGTACCCTGAACTCCATTTTTCCTGTCTGGGATTGTGTGAAAGGACAGAGCTGTGAACACAGAGTAGTACCCTGGTCCAACGTGGTAACTTAATGGCTAGCCATCCTCTGGGTTTGGCGTGGTCTGAGGACATTGTGATCAGCCCAGTCTAGAAGTTCTGAAAGAGAGCCCAAAGTTCAGACAACCAGCTGTGGACTTCTCATATGAAGAGGCCCAACCTTTGTGGTCTTGGCTGAGAGAATGAACTGCTATTCTTATTAATTGGCAGGAGATGTAGTAGATTAGTTGGAATTAAAATTGCAGTTGAACTTATTTATTTGCTAAATCACTCAAAAGGTACTACAGTAGGCAACTTCTGAATAGACTCTCAATGGTCCCCACCTTCCTGGTTTTGCTACATGTGTAACCCCTTCCCCTTGAGTGTGGTCTAGACCTGACCTAGTGACTCACTTCTAACCAATACAATATGGCAAGAATGATGGGATGTGGTGATAAAAATTGTGACTTCCATCTTGCTGACTTTCTCCATCCCTCTATGTCTCTGGCTATTCTCACTCTTATGAAGCAAGCTGCCCATGGAAAGATCTGGGTTGCAACAACCTGAGGGCTAGCCACTATTTAAGAGTCAGCAAGTAAATGAGGCCTTCAGCCCAAGGGCCCACAAAGAACTGAATCTTGACAAAAGCCAAGTTAGTGAGCAAGAAAAGGTTCGTCCCACTGTCAAGCCTTAAGATGACTTAGACTGTCTTGCCCAACTTATTGATTACGGTCTGTGAGGGATCTTAATCCAGAAGACTCAACTAAGCTGTGTGTAGATGCTTGACCCACAGAAAATGAGAGATAATGTGTTGTCTAAAGCCACTCAGTTTGGGGGAAGTTTTCTATGCAGCAAAAGATAACTTATATAGGCACTTTTTACCTGAAGGAATCACCCAAAGAACTGTTGGAATCAGAGTTCGGTAAACTGAATGAATGGTAAACATATATTTAGCAAAAACTGGATTTAAAAGTACTTAATCAGGAAATATCTCATTAACCATAGCTAAATGAATAAAATACTTAGAAGTAATATCAATGAGAAATATGCAGGGATATTTGTGGAAAACAACAAAATATTCTTGAAAAATATAAGATAATACTGAGTCATCAGCATATAGATCATATTTCTGGATGAGAAGACTAAAGATTCTAAACTATTATTTATTTTCAAGTAGCTTTAAAGTAGAATGTAATTTCTCTCAAAATCACGACAGATTGTCTACTTAGTTAAGAAAGATTAATCCAAATTTATCTTGTAAAAAATTAGCTTGTAAAAATAGCAGAGAAGTTTTTTGAAAACAGAAGTCCATGGGGGAGAATTAATCTAATCAGAAATTAAAATTTTATAAAGCTACAGAAATTGAAAGGGTGTGATTCTGACCCAGGCCTGAACAAACAAATGAATGGAACAAAATATACATACCAGACACATAATTCCTAAATTATAATAATTTTCTAGTTATTTGATAAATTTATCAAAATACTCAGATCAGAGTGCATAAAAGTTAAAACAAAGTAATGAACAAATAAACCTAAAGTATATAAAAAGACATTGTAAATTTATTACTAGTAAATCATATTTTTAGGAAACACAGAATAGGATTGTTATCAATAATAAGCAGATAGCCCAAACAAATCAATAAGAAATGTACTTGTATATCTGTAGATAAATGAGAAAATAATACGTCTCCCTTGGTGGAAAGGCATTTGCTTAAAACGCAATGGGAAGATATTCAAACTCACCAGTCGTCTGAGTCATGCAAAATTGAAATCATCACAATGAAATCTCATTGCTTAAATATCAAATTTGCAAAGTTTTTTAAAAATATCAGAATGGAATGCTTTCACGTGTACCAAAAGATGGAAAAAATCTCATGTGTTGCTAATTTTTGTGTAAATTGGTATAACCCCTTGGGAGGGCAATCCAGCAAGATGCATCATAAGTTTTATAAATACCCCTGATATTTGCTGTGATAACTCCATTTCTGAAATGTATCCATAAAAAGAGACTATATATAAACATATTCATCACAGCATTATTTGTAATTGCAAAAATTTTGAAAGACCTTAAATGTCAAGAGAGACGTTTGATTTCACATATCCTTTTATTTTTAGCCATAAAATGATATTTGAATGTGAATATTATATCATGAACATTTCTTATCATAAATGACAACTTAAAGTAGAACATACAATTACCCATATATGTTAGACATGTATATATTAACATACAGCTCTTGGTGTATGCTGTATTTTTCAAGTATAGGTTGTAAAGCATATATTAAAATAACAATAGCTGAGAGCTTTGCATGCTTTTTCCTGGAATGGACTAACGCTTCACAATTAAATCCTCACAGCCTTATCAGGCAGGTGCTGGTAGCACCTGGAGCTCACAGATGAGGAAACCACCATAGTGACATCAGAACACACATCCAAGGTCAGACATCTTCTGGCAGAAGACTGAGATTTGACATTTGTTTCCCTCAAAGGAAAGCCCACACTCTTAATCTATGTCTTTGAATCTATGTCTTTAGAAGAAACAAAAGAAAATACATACCCAAATAATAATAATAATAATGACTATCTTTGGGGGGATAGGACTAGGAATGATTTTATTATTATTAATAATAATATCATTATCATCATACTATCATCATCCTCAGTATCATTCTCTCTTCTTGTATTTTCTAGGTTGTATTTAATGAATATGCTTTCACTGTTTATTTTGTATTATGAGGAAATAAGAAAAAGTCAGTCACATGTGATTATTTTTGGAACGGATTTCTTTGCTACACATTTGAGGAGATGTAACAAGTATATATAACTTGCTCTAACAAGCTGATAGAAGAGGGGAGGTTCACATGGTAACTTTTGGAGTGAGAGGAGGCACAAAAATTCTCTCTCTGCAGACTCCTCTCATGCCTCACTTGTCTTGCCTGTTTCCATAAATGGAAAATGAAGTGGCTGAACTAGATTATTTCTAGGCTAACTTCCAACTATAGAACTCACTTTGTGCCCCGATAATCACATATCTATTTTTCCTCAATAAAAGTATACACTTTTTGAAAATGTTGGGGTTTCCTACGCAAAAATGTTTTCCTTTATGTTTTCTGTAAATTAAAAATTCCATCATAGGGATTTCCCTGGCTGTTCAGTGGTTAGGACTCCCTGCTTCCACTGCCGAGGGTCTGGGTTCAATCCCTGCTCAGGGAACTAAGATCCCACAAGCCATGCGGCCAAAAAAAAAAAAAAAAAAAAAGAGAGAGAGAGAGAGAGAATTTCTTCACAGAAAGAGCTGTATCTCAGAGTGTTACTTCATCTTTCCCTCCATCTCAAATGCCCGTCTGGAAGCTACCTGCAGGATCCTCTTTTTCCAGCCTCTTTTTTTTTTTGTTTGTTTAACATCTTTATTGGAGTATAATTGCTTTACAATGGTGTGTTAGTTTCTGCTTTATAACAAAGTGAATCAGTTATACATATACATATGTTCCCATATCTCTTCCCTCTTGCGTCTCCCTCCCTCCCACCCTCCTTATCCCACCCCTCTAGGTGACCACAAAGCACCGAGCTGATCTCCCTGTGCTATGCAGCTGCTTCCCACTAGCTATCTATTTTACGTTTGGTAGTGTATATATGTCCATGCCACTCTCTCACTTTGTCACAGCTTACCCTTCCCCCTCCCCATATCCTCAAGTCCATTCTCTAGTTTCCAGCCTCTGTGGTAACTATGCTTCCATGATGAATTTCAGGGACTTCTAGGATGCAGTGGCTCTCTATTTGGTCAATACACAAGCACTTAGCTTCTACTAAGGACCACACCCTACCCTAGGTGCACGGGCTGGAGAACTTTTTCAAGTATGGGTTAGGCATTTCTGTGAATTTCTGTCTCTGAAACTCCCTCACTGTTGTATTTTGTTTTGTTTCTGACACATCTCCCTTGGTATTGAATGGATGGTGCTTCAAATCCCAGTTCTGTTATTTTATTAGCTATTTGCTTTATGTCCCTCAGCACCCCTGAATATCACAGAACAATCTTTATTTATGTAAGAATCTTCATGAAAGCTTATGGACAATATATAAACAGCTAAGCTCTATATCGCCTATATTTACTTAAGCTATCAGGCAACAACTCAGCTTTGCAGAAACAAATCCAAATGTATAACCTTAAATTAACTACCTCTTTGACATTTGGTAAGATCTTTTCCACTATATTATTACTGTGAGTTCAAGGAATTCCCTTTCATCTTTCTAAAATTACTAAATTACTAAATTCTAAAATACTATAAATGGGGCTTTCAATAAAATAGAAGCCCTAATGCTGTCAGTTATGCTCCATTATGCCTGTTTCTGGAGGAAGTATGCATAAAATACCAAATGGTAGAATAATGGATCAGAAGCTAGTTCAAAAGGGAAGCTTTTGAGTTCTGCTTTGGACATGTTTGGTTTGAGATCCTTGTGAGAAAATCCAATGTAGAGGTTGAGTGGACAGTCCGGAACTCTACATATAAATCTGGAGTCATCAGCACATGGCTTTTGAAACTGGTAGTGGATGAGATTACCTAGAAGAAAATATACAAAGCAAAAAATACCCACAAAAAAAATCTTAAAAGAGTACCAATAGTCAACTGTGGAATGGTGGAGAAGGATGCATAGAGCACAGGCATAGAAAGGGCAATGAAAGAGTCAAAAAAATAAGTATGTCACAGTCTCCAAGGAAAGACACCATTTTGAGGGAATTTGGTTAATTGAGTCAACTATTGAGAAATCAAGCACAAGGAACATTAAAAACTGTTTCTCGAATTTTTGCCACAACCTTGTTATCAGAGTCTGTGGTAGAAAATGATTATCCTTTTCCTCACACAGTACTCCTCTTAATTGAAAACTGTTCTCTTCACCTTTTCCACTTTGTGAAACATCTCCTTTCCTCCCTACTCAACCTATATGGTTACTCTGGCAGATGCCCGCTAGTATAACTTCATCCCATCTCCAAGCCACAGTTGTTTGAGTCAAGGAAAAGAACACTTGGCCCAAAACATGCCAATAAGAATACTTAGCTGGCAATTGGGAATTAAATTAATATTTAAGCTAAGCTTGACTGATATTTTGAATTGAAGAGAAGTAAACCAAGAAAGCATTGACTGTGGCCATTTTTGCTGCATCCAGACTATAGAAAAGAGAAAACCTGTTCTCACCAAGAATGTATGATAGTGTATTAGTTTATATACCCAGCTTTCCCAAATTTCTAGCTTCATTCTGACCTTAGTTTCCACAAACCTCATGTCATTTTTGCCTCAGTTATTTCAAGTATGACTTTGTTATTAATAAAAATAATATTTTGAACAAATAAATAAATTTATACTATGATAGTTAAGGAATATTATGAAACAGTCACACACCATTTAATATGCTTAAATCCTCACAATAACCCTATTATTAACTCATCATAACAGGGAAAGCGAGGCATGTAGAGGTCAAGTAACTTGTCTAAAGTCATGCAGCCAGTGGGTAGCAGAGCTAGGATTTAACACATATACTCTATATCCACATTTCATATTTTTTAACCACTACATCATACGTTCACCACAAGCAGAATTATAAGTAGCAGATGCTCAGAACTGGAAGAGAAGTGGGTATTGGAAACAATGACAACATATTCACTCTGGACTAGGAAGCTTGCCATTCTTGTGTTCTAGTGAACTAACTGGATAAATTATTATCTGTTGATTTTTGGTCTTAGATGTGTGCATTGAGACTAAAGCTTAAAAGCAATTTATCAGGTCGTTATACTGTGTGTGTGCAGTTATTGATGGCATTCTGTGAGATACTATAAGAGAAATACTCTCCAATTCAAGTTGTTTTACCTTAAGACAAGGAATTGAGTGTCAGGACAGGAACATAAATGTATTAATGTTCCTAGAGATCTGAGAGCCCAGGTCACTGTGTATGATAATGGAAATGTGGATTAGGGATATGTGGGAGGAGTCAGATGACTTGACAATCTGAACCAGCATGCCTCTCCAAAGGACTCCTGCTTATGCCCCTCCCTTATCCTGTGGGACTAATGTGTTAAAGTCTACTTTCTATGGTGGTGAAGTCTTCTTCCTTAAGTACTCAGTTAGAATGTGATTCAAAGCAGGGACAACATTCTACAGTAGATGATAAAGACTTCCAGTAAAAGTTTATATGCAAGAGAAATCCTCCCAACTGACAGAATTAGATGAAGCCATATGGCTGACCACGAATCTCACTCCCTGATCGAAGAGGTAATTCAGAAAATTTATCTCCATGGGCTCCATTCATCCTCTCAATGACCTTACTATATTTGTCCAACCAAATGTGATTTGTGGTCTGGATCAATGATCAGCATATGCTCCGTCACCTTTCCTCGTTTTCTCCTGGTAAAGTTTATTGCCATTATCCTGCTTTTCCTCCACTATTGTATATTAGTACGTTTGAGAATCCACAGAACAGAATGGTTAAAAGTGTGGATTTTGAAGCAAAAATGTAAGGATCAAAGTCCAGGGTCTATCATAGACTAGCTGCATGAACCTGGGTAAATTATCTAATATTTTGACGTCTTATTTTGCTCACCTGACAATACAGGTAACGTGGATCAGAACATAGTATCCCATGACGTTATTTCTAGATGCCAAACCTAAAAATGACTTGGTGTTCCTTGGGCCATTCCCAAACATTTATTAGGTTCCTACCATTAGAGCCAGATCCTGAGCTAAACAGCAAACTGGACTCTGCTTCAATGAAGATATCAGCTAGTGGGGAAAATAGACACGAATCACATAATTGTACAAAAAAAAGAATAAAGCTACAACTCTGAGAGCTGATATTAAGACCCACAGTGTGAAGATTTTTGCTCATTTAGGGTAGGAAAATTTTAAAAATGTGTGTATTGATAGAATACATGATTGGAAACCAAGAGGTAAGCTCTAGTGAACAAAAATTGCTTTGTCTGCCTAGTTCTACCACATTTCTGGGAACTTCTCCTTTTCTGAGATCTGTCCCTCCCTCCCTCATTTATAGCTGCATGGTCGTCATAAGAGATTCTGTGTGATTACACAGTATGACCCCAAACCCTAGACACAACAAGTCATTTCATAAATTGGTGTCTCCCTCAAGTTGGGTTAATAAAAAGATACTCAGGGAAGATGAAATCCATCTAAGAGATGACAATTAGGCCTGGCTACCCTCTTGAACTTGAGTGATGCAACCCAGAGGATTTTGGCTGCTACCGTTTGGGGGTTTTTCTCTGTTTTACAGATTCAGGAACAGAGACAATTAGCTTGCAGCAAGAGAGAATAAAAAAGGAAACATGTGGAGAGGCCCAAAGGTGAGACCCAAAGAGAGCAAGACTTGGTTCCAGTGGTGGCTGAGGTGTTGGTGGACCCCATTCTTGGGTTCTGCGAGATACTCTATGCCCTAATTATAACTTTCCTTTTTAGTTTGTGAGTTATTCAATTTGGGTTTCTGTTGCTTGTCACTAAATTATAGAGTCCTAACCAATCCTCAGTAAGAGCAGTTTCAGTGAAGTGTTAGGACTGGAAACCAGACTGAAGTGAATAAAGAGTTACCCGAAACTAAAGAATAGCAAGAGTAAGGAAGAAATGTACAAGTGAAGCTGTACAAGTGATGCTAGGGCAGAGCTAATGTCTAAGTAGTAAATTAGAGACAGCTAGTGACCCCCAAGCAAAGCTGTTCCCCTTCAATGGTGTAGATTTGTTACTTGAAGCAGCTGCCTTATAAGGATGAGCTGTGGGTTTGTTTCCTTTTGCTTGTATTATTTTATTGTGCTAAATTAATAGTGAAGACCCAAGAGCATGCTTGACTACTGATGCGAAGTATATTAGTTTTGCTTTCCTGCATAACAAGTCGATCTAAACTTAGTGACTTAAAACAATATATATATTTTTTCCATTCCTGATTCTGCAGATTGGCAATTTGGGTTGGGTTCAACCAGATGATTCGGCTAGGCTGGGCTGGTCTCACTCATATATCAATGGTCAGCAGGCAGCTTCTCGTTTTCTGGGTCTGGATAGTGTAAGATGGCCACATTTCATGTGTGCCAGTTGGCTTGCTGCCATCTAGGTTGATAAGACAACTGGACTACATGCTTTTTATCATCTAATAGGCTTGTCCAAGCTTGCCACACTCAGGATTCTAAGAAAGGGAAGAGGACAAGCCCTAATGTGCAAGCACTTTTCAAGTCTTGTTTGTTACTACTTTTTGACCAAAGCAGGGCATATGGCCAAGACTGGAGTCAGAGTCAGTATTGAAGGGCATTACCAAGGGGTGTGCATTCAGGGAGGCTTGAACAAATCAGGACCATTAACGATCAATCTACCACAAGAGGAATAGTGAATGAATGCAGAAGAATGAAGTGGGATAACTGTTTGAGCTGACTATATACAGCTTTCAGGTCCATTATAGCTTGAAAATGGAAGGCAGATTTGTGAAGAGTTCAGCAATTTAAAAAGCATCATTTTGGGGGCATTTCAAATAAAATGTTGGTGGCCAATGCAGTATTTCATTTTCTTGGATTTCAGTCATTTATTTCTCCTAGAAGGATTATACAGCTGCAAAAAGAGGATTTTCCTTTCAGAAATCAGGACAGCCCATTGCAAGCAGTGTACTCCACTCAGCTCTCTAATTACTGTCATGCTGATGGTGGTTAAATATTTATGAAGAATGTGCTTTTTATCACCCAATCTAATTTTTAATCTCAGATTCTCTAATCTCACTGAGATGCTCATGACCTGTGTTTTTCCCCCTTTCCTTTAGGTTTTTGGCAGGAGTAAAAGATCTCTCTGCTGTCATTTGTTTGGTAAAGAATCACATGTTGGTGGGCATGAATACTGCGTAAAGGGTGTTGTCAAGAATGGGGAGCGAAAGAAATTGACAAGAAATTACCCTTGTAACCCAAGCAAAAAATTGGTTCACGCAGAATAAGCAACGCTGGAGAGAGAATTTGCACAGTTTAACTAGTTCTGCCTTTTCTCAGCATTGTGACCTTTTGACAAATTAACCTCTCCAAGACTTGGTTTCCTCATTACTAAAATGAGGATGATTTTTTTTTTTTATACCTGACTCCATGAATAAGCTTCCTATGGCGTCTGTAACAAATTACCACTAACTTAGTGGCTTAAAACAACACAATTTTTTTTATCTTACAGTTCTGGAGGTCAGAGGTCTAAAATGGTTTGGCCGAGGTGGTTCTCTCTGTATGCTCTAGGAGAGAATCCATTTCCCTTCCTTTCCCAGTTTCCAGAGGCTGCCCACATCCCTTGGCTCATGGCCACGCTTCACTGCAACCTCTGTTTTCATCATGACTTCTCCCTCTTTATCTCTGAGCTTCCTGCCTCTTAAGGACATTTAGGATTATAGTGGACCCACCTGGATAATTCAGAATATATTCCTGTCTTAAGATCTTTAACTAAATCTCATCTGCAAAGTCCCTTTTGCCATGTAGGATAACATTCATAAGTTTGGGGGATTAGGACCCGAGCATCTTTAGGGATCATTGTTCTGCCTGCAATGTCCCATATGGCTGTTACGAACATGGCATAATCCTTGTAAAGCACTTAACACAGTGCTTGGCACCTGGTAAAGTACAAATAAATGCTGCTCTCCCTGACTTGTCTCACTGTTGTTTCCTGAATCCTCCTATATCTGCAGGAAAATGTCCCAGCTCCCTAGTACAGCCTGGGAAGTACCCAGAGACTCATTCTGACACTGGATGTCTTGAGTTAATGCTCCAGCTACTCAAAATTTACTATGTCCCATCCAACCCCCTTCCTTATGCATCAGACCTCCATGCTTTTGTTCAAACTACCTCACAGAATAATCTTTCCATCTTTATTAGATGATATAATTCCATTAATTCTATAAGACTCAATTCAGATATTACCTTCTTCTGAAAGTCACCCCTGAGCCCATACCTGGTCTGTTCCCTCTTCCCTAGCCTGGCCAAATTCTTCCTCTGAGCTTTTCCAACCTTGGACTCTTCCTCCTCTTCTCTTTGTCATGGGACTTACTACACTGTCTTGTGCTTATTTCATACATATTTCCTCAGTGGACTGCATTTTCTTGAGGGCGGGGCCATCTCTGCATCCTAAGTGCATTTCAATGTTTGGTGCACCATTTTGTGCTCAAGTTTTATTATAAACACCCTCCAGGTGGTGGATGAATTGTGTTGCTATCCAAGCTGCTGTTCTAGACAATCAGATAATAGCAATTCTAGCTAGCGGCAGAGGCCACATCGGGGACCTATACTGACTTACCGAGCTCTTTAGTATTGAGATGAAAAACCTGAACGACTAATACCAGCGATGTATGACACGGGGATTCCAAAGATGTCGGCTTAGAGGTAAACTCACCTTGGGAATCATTGGGACAATAAGGAGGGTGGATGGTTTTAGACACAGTTTAAGTGAAAGTCTATACACTAACAAGATGTGTTGGGATTTACCAAATGGTAAGCCCTGCTTTCCAGATAGGCAATCTCTGCTTTCCAGGTGCCTATAGCCCCACTGAGGAAAATAAATATGCACAGACTAAAATGGCAAGGAATGGTCCAAGTGTATAAATTATATGGAATTGACCGTCAGTAACTGAGGCCCCAGGAGGAGAGCAGTCACATGGCTCAATGGCAACACTCAGCTTGAGCGGCTTCCAGATCTGAGTTTGAATCCTGTTTCCTCCACTTGCTCAATAAATAGAGGACCTTAAAGGAGTCTCAACGCTCTCTGAAAGATGATGTAATACAATTGAGCTGTTTATTTTCTATGTGCCAGACACCACACTCACTACCTTACCTGGGTTGATTTATTTAATCTTTACCTTCACTCTATGAGATTACGTTCTTCTTCATTTACAGAAGAGGAAACTAAGGCACAAAGTGATTCAATTGTGTTCCCAAAGTCATGACCCCAGTATGGGAGGAGCAGAAATATCACCCCACACCATCCCTCTGTGTTTGCCTCTGTGCCGTGCTCATCTGATGACCTCTCAGAGCTGTTGCAGAGGCTGAACAGTGCAATGGATGTGGAAGAAGTTGTGAGTTCTTGGGACATACCCCAATGCAGAGATTGACTCCATTTCCTTCCCTCAACCCCTTCCTCTCAACCTCACTTTGTTGGCTTAGGTTGATAACCTTAGGATTTGATCTGATTTGAAACAGGCATAATGATATTGTATATGATTTGCCTACTTCTGGTAGCAGCTGTGAGAAATCAAGTGAGATCACAAAGATTAAATGACTTAGTCACAGGAGCTGAACACATTTTTATTGATGTAGTTAGGTGTTCATGTTTCCACCAGTATTCTAGCTTCTCTTCTTTTATAAAGGTTCCTAAGTTTTCCCAGACCATTCCAAAGCTTTGTAAATCAACTAAGTTATTTCACTCACTCAATCATTCAGTCATTCATTCAACATGTGATTATTGCCTACCTTCTTCGTTCCAGGCACTGGGGGATTGGTATAAACAAGACAGACAAGGTTTCGGTTCTCACAGAGCTTACTTTATAGTAGGGTGTCCACAGACAACATACAAGTTAGCAACTAGATAAACAGGGTAAGTTCAGATAAAGGCAACTGCTAGGAAGGCACTACAATAAAGAAATGTGACAGAAAATGGTCTATGTGAGCAAACGTATGCTAGACGCAGGGGTGTGCACAGGCCTTTCACAGGAAGTGACTCTGAAGCTAAAATCCAAATGGTGAGAAGGATGCGCAAGGTCGGGGTGTTTGAGGCACAGAAGGAAAACCAGGGAGCAAGGGAGAGGGAGGTCATGTTGAGGTCAGAGAGGAAGGCAGGACCCAGATTAGGGAGGGCTTTGCAGCCAGGTCAGCAGAGGAGTGTTGTGATCCAAAAAGAAAGTTTATAAACTCCCTCTGGCTTTTGCATAGATGGTGCATGATGGCAGTGGGGTGGGGCATGGGGAGGGAGATGAAAGTACTGAGACCAATTAGGAGGCTATTCTTATGCCTACATGAGAAATCATAGCTTGGAGTGGGTGTGACAGCGATGTCTTCAACACACAGTGTCTAGTGTTTGCAAGTTATCTTTTCCTATACGGCATGAGCCCTCACCTGGAATGTCGAATCTGTTCCATCCAAAACCACATCAGATACTTCCTTCCGTCCTCACATAAGTATTTGAGCATCAGTCAAGAGTGAAAACTAAAAATTTATCTCCAGATGAATTTTATACTCCCATCCCCAAAGCTCAGCTTTCTACTTCAACAGACCTTTAGATGTTAGGCTTTGCCAGATGTGTATATTTTGAGCAAAAGCAGAAGCAAAAATTAACAAATCTAGTGTAAAATAAGTTGCCACCATGTTATCTCTCCTTCCTCAACAGAGCAGAGCATGCCACACTGACTTTAGAGAACAACTTTGGTTAATTTTTGGTGATCTTACCAAAGTGCATTAGTTTCTACAGTTCTCTCTTTCCCATCCATGGGATTAACTTGTAATGTTACATTTGGGGAGCAGCTCCACCCTCTATTCCTAAATGACCTGCTATCCCTCTGTGCATGTCCTTGAGGCCCTGGGGATCCCTGTAGAGCTTTGGAAACATCATTCCTTTTATGGGTTTCACCTCATCATCACAAAACATATTGGTCATTCTAACCTTTCTTCAAGAGGCAAAGAAAGCAGGAGTCCCGCCAGGGACTGTTTTGGTTTTTTTTGTTTTTTGTTTTTGTGTAATTCTCAACCTGTAGGCCATGGGGATGGGAGACATAGAGCGATTTCAAGAGCTCTTGAACCGTATATGTACTATGCTTTGTCTCTACCCCAGATAAAATTCCTTGCCCTTTATAAGTTCTAATATTTTTTCAAATGCATATTAATGATGGTTTGTGAAATAAACTCCTGACACATTTTACATTTTTATTAATACATGACAGTCTTGTATTTTTTTGATACTTGGATATTAAATTTATAAGCACTTTCCTGTGGTGGTTGCAAAACAGACTTTTAAAAAGGTCCTTCAAAGTCCAAAATGGGATTATTCTCTGAGGTACGGGCTGGGGAGTCAGGCACGTGGGTTCTTGCGCCTGGCAGACAGTGGACTCCATGAGGGCAGGGTTATCCGTGACGCTGTCTATGTTTCTCACATCGCTGAGCACAAGCTCCGGGACCTCCTAGGAATGAAAACAAAATCACTTTCCTGGGTGTTCACACACTCTGTGCATTAGACTTGGGAGGCTGACACGATTCATTTTCCGAAACCCAATGAAGGAGGTATTTTCATGAGGATGATTATAGTGATGGTGAGAATCTTCACTTTATAGATAAAGAAACAGGTCCAGAGGGACCTGGAGCTCAGAAAGATTAAGTAACCTCCCCCAACTTCACAGCGTCTCAGAGGCAGAGTCCAGACTTGAGCTCAAAAATGTGAATCAGAAGCTCTCGGTAAAACCTCATGCTGTTTCAAATAGAAGTGTGTCAAATCAGTGAACGAATGACTCACCTTACAAAGCCGAGTCCCAGACATCTCAAAAATCTCCACCTTCATAGCTGGGACCTGGGCCCCTGTTCAGGGCTTCATGCGAGCCTGAGAAAAGGTGGAGATGCAAGAGGAGGGGGTGGGGAGGAGGAAGCGTGGGATGCTATTTGCTTCTCTAATAGTCCTGTGACACCAATATTTAATTTTCTCGCTGAGGATATTTCCTATTGTGTCAGCAGAGCCAAGGAAATTGCTCATTGCAGAGAAGGGCCATATTTATGCTTCTGTTAGGGAAAGAGCAGAGTGATGCCGTTCGCTGATACAGCTGGTGTCCTCCGCTGAGAGCCAACAGCAGCACTGGTGTTTGTTATCCACTCTCTCATCCGTCCTCCCCCTGGCCCTGCAGGACAGGCAGCCGGTACTCTCCTTGCCCTGCTCTAAATGAGGAGCCAGCTGCCCACATATTCCTGTGTGCCCTTGGGCAAGTCACTTTCCTTCTCTGAGCTCATTTTTTTTTCATCTGTAAAATAAGAAAATTAATCTTATATTACATGGCGATTTTGAGGATTAAATAAGACGTCAGGTAGAAAGTTCACTGTACTGTGGTAGTGCCTTGTAGATTTGACTGATTTTGTCATAGGCATTGGTAAGTAGTGACATGCAGGTAAAAGCATGGGCTTGGAACCAGTTCTGCCCAAGATCAAGACTTCAATCTGTCACTTACCAGATTTGTGATGGTGTCACATCTCTGAAACTTGTCATTTGCCCCTGGGGAACCACAGTATGGACATTTCTTGTCTCTAGAACCCTCCACTTGCCCCTCCACCTGCAGGCCCAACTCTGGGCTAGGTCAATACTCAGGGTCCAGCATTTGGTCAGCAGGTTCTGGGCTTACTCCAACCTGCAGGTCATCAGGTATTGGAGTTGCTGTATTTTCCCTTGTGATTTAGGTCTTGTCAAATGCAGCGGCCCCTTCCCCAGAGGCTGCAGCCCTGTCCTGCTCTTACCATCGGGAATACTTACTGATTGGCTGAGGAATGTCCGTCACGGGGAGCAAAAAGGTGGACAAAACATAGCGCCTGCCCTCAACCAGATCAGATTTTAGAGAAGAGAAAAAGAAAGGAAAAATACCAACCATTTATTTGGATGTTTACTGCAGGCCAGGGACATTATAGCACCTTCTTTACAGCCAGTTCTGAAACAAGACTTATTTTTATAACACAAATGTTTTCCAGCATAATTGATATATCAGGGAACAATTTAAGCATAACACAAATTTTGTGTTTGCTTAGCAGAATTTTGTCCACAAGAAGCATTAGATAAACAAAGAAAACTGCATCCATGTGAGCAGAGACTATGAAAATAAAACAATGAACACAAAATGTACCTCAGACATCTACCAACTACCCAGTCCCTCGTGTGTGCCCTAAGCCACACTCTCCCATCCACATCCTGTGTTACGACTTTCCATCCAATTTTATGCCTCTCCTTCCTCGCTTCTCCATCACTCACAGTATACACACTTCAGGTCTTTTTCAAGGTCAAGGGCCATATTTACTGAAGTGTTTTATTTCTTATCCACTTACTATGTGTAAAGCTGTGCCACCACTTTTATTAAGTTCCTATCTGTTTTTTCTTTAAATGTATCAGTGTTGAAGTTTTTGAGTGCTGTGTCAATAACTGCATGCTTCCCTTGAGCCCTGTCGTTTTTAAGGCATGATTGTGCATAGTGTAATGATTTTTAGGGACTCGTGCATCACATTACAGCAAAATTGACTGTATATAATCTCATTTAATTTAGCTTCATAATAGCAGGTGGGTATTATGTCAGTATTTACTAGGTGGATATTATTTTCACCAATAACATCTGTGGGAACTAGGGCTTCGCTTAATCCAGGTTTCCATCTACTGCTTGGTAGAGCTGAAATTAAAACCCAGGTTAGTCTGATGCCCAAGCATGGCTCTTAGTCATGGTGCTTCCAGAACAGAAGAAATCTACTTCCTTATTACTCAAGAGATTCACAGAACCAGGATCAGCTTTTCACAGAACGTTTGAAGATTTCCAACTAAAATTTTCAGAGCTTGGATGCTATCCAGGGGAAAGTAAAGTGTGACACAGTCCACTGCGTCTGTTTAGAAGTTTATCACATCTCAGAGAATGAAATCCAGGTCTGCCACCTGGAAGAATCGAGGTATTCATTAGTTCCTTTCCCCCAAGGGGTTTCACTGTGATTCAGGCATTGCCAGGTGTGTGGATACTGAAGGAAGCAGACATCTTCCCCACCTCACTCTGCTTAGGGTCCGATGGAGGGGGCGGAGGAGGAGACAAGCCCCGGGAGACAGGTATCACGGGTGCTAAGAAATGGAACATTCTAAACTGGAGGTTGTGCTGGGTAAGGTCAAAGACTGCGGGAACCTCCTGTAAAATAGGTGTCAACATGCAGGAACTGTGAAGGGGAGGGCTGGGGATAGAACCCAGGTATACCTTTGGATTGAGCAAATGAGAGAGACGCGAAAAATAGAGGCAGGCGGTCCAGGGAAACCCTTTGGAAAAGTTTCACTAAAAAGCAGTGTTAATGGGTGGGGGCATGAGATTATGGGATCTTTTATTAAAATGAGAGGAAATGAGCCTGCGTAAATGCCAAAGCGAAGGAGCAGATTGAAACCTCTGCTGGGGGCAGGTGATGGCTGGTACAGCCCGGCCTCCACACCCAGGAGTTCTCTTCCTATCCTGCCGCACCCTCAGGGGCCGGGGGCGGGCGGCTGTTCAGAGCATCTTCCCTCTGATCACGCCCCTCTGCCCCATCCCCAGCAGCCAGCGTCCTTTGAAATGAAAAGGCTCGTGGGTGTGTGTCCCGCGTGATTCCAGCAGTCTGGCAGCCTGAGCGGCCAGGTAGGACAGGTTCACCCAAAGCCACCGGCCTCACCCTTTCCTTCTCATCTTTAATCGGCCGGATCGGCACCTGAAACAGGGAGGAGCCGTCAGCGAAGGCGACAACCACGGCGAGGGAGCCCCGCGTGCTGACCATGAGCGTGGTGTGTGGCTCTAGCTGGAGCCGGGTTCCCTTGTCTGGAACCAATTCTCCTTCCTTCTTCCCCTATTGCCCCTGCCATCTTCTGCAATTGCGGAAGTGGATGTCTGCAAACATTCGGCTGAAGTAAAAGCTGGGCTTCCACTTCAATCAGCTTGTGGCAACATCAGGCAGAGTGGGCCAGAGATCTGGAGCCAAAAATAAAAGGTTTGTATTGTGGTCGCCCTACACCTAGACATGGCAATTTTATAGCACATAGATGATGATTTTTTTAGTTGAAGCTGAAATTCACAAAAATACAGTTAACCATATTAAAGTAAATAAATCAGTTGTTTTTAGTATATTAATAATGTTGCACAACGACCACCTCTCTCTAGTTTCAAAGCTTTTCATCATCCCATAAAAACATCCTGTACCTAGCAAGTAATCATTCCTCATTCCTCACACCCCCTGGTAAATGCGTATCCATTTTCTATCTCCATGTATTTGCCAATTCTGGATAATTCATAGAAAAGGAATCATACAGTATGTGACCTATTGTGTCTGGCTTCCTTTATTTAGCATAATGTTTTGAGGTCCACCCATGTTGTAACATGTATCAGTACTTCTTTTTTGGCCTCATAACATTTCCTTTTATGCATATACCACATATTATTTATTCATTTATTATTGATGGATATCTGAGTTGTTTCCATTTGGGGACTATTATGAAAATGATGCTCTGAACATTTATATACAAGTTTCTATGTGAATATATGTTTTCATTCTTTTGGGGGGGTGGGTATATACCTAGTATTGGAATTGTTGGTCAGTGATTCTAGGGGCAGGGCAGGAATAAAGACGCAGACGTAGAGAATGGACTTGAGGACATGGGAAGGGGAAAGGGTAAGCTGGGACGAAGTGAGAGAGTGGCATGGACTTATATACGCTACCAAATGTAAAACAGATAGCTAGTGGGAAGCAGCCTCATAGCACAGGGAGATCAGATTGGTGCTTTGTGACAACCTAGAGGGGTGGGATAGGGAGGGTGGGAGGGAGATGCAACAGGGAGGAGATATGGGGATATTTGTATATGTATAGCTGATTCACTTTGTTATACAGCAGAAACTAACACACCATTGTAAAGCATTTATGTTCCAATAAAGATGTTAAAAAATATTTTAATATTAATTACTTATTTATTTTAATGTGTATCTTATATGTTTATATATAACACAGTAAGCCCTTAATTATATATATTGTTTCTCAAGACAACTCTAAGTAAAATTAAATCAGTTTAAGGAAAATATCAAATACAAAGGGAATACAAGTGGTAGGTATATGTGGCCCAGACTGTGTAGGTGATACAGGAATTATTTGGGAAACACTTAGGCAGACAAATAGCTCAATGGAAGATATTCAGTCTCCTCATTCTTAAAATAGGACATAATAATTACCTCATGGGTTTTTATAAGGTTGAAATTAGATGACAGATGTGAAACCTCCCCAGTGTTCTCAGCTTAGGGGTACAGATGGACTCCCATCATCATTCACCTAACTTTCCAGCATAATCATATGACCTCAGTTCCCTTCAAAGTGCCCCCTATATTGCAGTATCATTTCTGGGAATTTTTTTGAACCACTGACACCCAAGATGGAGACATCATCCAGGGCATCTCAAACCTATAAAACCCTCAGGTGCCCAGGCGGGTTGGTGCAAACTTCCAGCCCCCCAACAGGCTTCCAGAGAAGAGTTCCCTTTAGCTTCTGCTCCAGATTCTTCGACTTCTAAGTTTGGCCCATAGTCTAGTCTGTGACTATGGCCATAGCTATGACTCCCCCATTGCCTATTCCTCCTCCTCAAACTTCAGCCAAAAAAGGAACAAGTCCAGTGTGAGCAAATTGATGCTTGCAGCCCAACCCACTCAGCCCCTTTTAGACAGAGCCAGGCAAACCTGAGTTCCCCATAAGAACAACTAGAGTCATACTGGCACATGGTAGGGGCTTATCAAAAGTTCTTCACTTCCCTTATTAGGGTTTGAAATCCAGGTGCCCTGACAACCCCTCCAGGGCTCTCACGCGCATGAGGCATGGTGACATCTCCCTGGCCTGATACCCAGGAGTAGCACTCGGGCAGTCACAAAGTACCTTTCCATATATCTTCACAAATTCTCATATACCTCCTGGGAGGTCTGCAGTATGAGCTTCTTCTCACAGATGAGGCAACTGAGACTGAAGAAAGGTCAAATAACTTTGCCATCACTAGAGATAGTCACTGGAAATGCCAGATATTATAAGCTGAATTGTGTCCCTCTCCCCCAAGATCCATATGATGAAGTCCTAATTCCCAGCACCTCAGAATGTGACTATGTTTGGAGATAGGGTCTTCAGAGAGGTAATTAGGTTAAAATGAGGTCAGTGGAGTGGGCACTAATCCAATAGGACTGATATCCTTATAAGAAGAGGAAATTTGGAGACAGGTATGCACACAGGGAGAATGCCATGTGAACATAAAGGCAGAGATCAGGGTGATGTTTCTATAAGTCATGGGATGCCAAAGATTGCCAGCAAACCCCAGAAGCTAGGAGTGGGGCATGGAACTGACTCTGTCTCACAGTCCTCAGAGGGAAGCAACCCTGCTGGTACCTTGATCTTGGACTTCTGGCCTCCTGAAAGGTGAGACGATACATCTCTATTGTTTAAGCCCTTAGTTCACAGTATTTTGTTATGGAAGCCCTAGCAAACTGATACAGCAGGATTCAATCCCAATTCTATCTTTTTCTTTTTTTTTTTAATAATGATAATTAGAAAGTCAATCTTTTTTTTTAATTAATTAATTAATTAATTTATTTTTGGCTGTGTTGGGTCTTCGTTTCTGTGCGAGGGCTTTCTCTAGTTGCGGCAAGCGGGGGCCACTCTTCATCGCGGTGCGCGGTCCTCTCACTATTGTGGCCTCTCTTGTTGTGGAGCACAGGCTCCAGATGCGCAGGCTCAGTAGTTGTGGCTCACGGGCCCAGTTGCTCCGCGGCATGTGGGATCTTCCCAGACCAGGGCTTGAACCCGTGTCCCCTGCATTGGCAGGCAGATTCTCAACCACTGCGCCAGCAGGGAAGCCCCCAATTCTATCTTAAAGCACAGCACTCACCACCCACCTACAAGTAGGATGAGAACAAAGAATACGCATATGTGCATGCACACACACACACACACACACACCCTTTAAACCACCAAAAAATTTCAGAAACTAAAGTTCATGTACAACTTTCAAAGGACAACTACTCAGGCCAGCATGTAGCACCTGTTAAGTTTTATTTTATTCACAGTTCTAAGTAGTTTGACAATATATTTTCCAGCCAGTTAGGAAAGAGATGAACTAACATGTACCAGGTACTGTGTTTATGGTTTACAGTTACTGTAGACCATTTGCATCTAACAAAACTCCTCTGATTTAAAATGTTTATTCCAACGTTTATGATAAGTTGTGTCTAAGCAGAGACAGGAATTCCAAAAAAAATAGTACCCCAGAGTAAATAAAGGGAAAATCTTACGTACATAAACATATCCTCAGGGGACTATGCATTTCAATGCAACTTAAGGGTACATATGATGATTGTACAAATATCATGAACATGAAAATAATTTTCCAGGAAAAAGTTTTTCCATCTAAGAACACAGGAAAATGTGCTTCATTGCTATGAAAGAATCCATCAAGAATAGTATCATTCTAAATGTAAAAGTTTAAAGGAACCAAGTTTTACCAATTCCAAGAAAATGATTCACTTTAGAAAATGTAGTTTCCTGAGATTCAAGAAGGTAAGCATTGTGTGAACTCACATTACCATGTTCTCTCCTGAGATATTACTTAGGCATAATCACCTGGAGAACAAGGCAAAAGAACTCAAGTTACAGCGGTGTAAACAGTGTTCCCAGGAAGGTCTCATGCTCCAAGGTCTCCAAGATACCAGAAAGGACATCTCCTAGAGTCCATCATGGTATTTGGAAATAAAACATAATCCCTGTAGCCATCTTTTACAAATGTCCCCTATTTGATGAGTTATCAGGAACCAAGTACAAAATAAAACAACAAAGACCCAAGAGAGTGACCTGAAGAGACACTAGGATGAAACAACACAAGACAGGAACAACTTTTTTCAGGACATAAACTTGAGTGCAAAACAGGCAATTTTATTTTTCTAGAAATCAGCTAAATCTTTATACCTTTGCACCTGGTAGCTGAAAACTCCAGCTCGGCACTTCCAGGTAAACATTGTTGTGTTAGTTTTCTGTGGCTGCTGTCAAAGTACCACAAGTTCCTTTCATTTTCTCATAGTTCTGGAGGCTAGAAGTCCAAGATCAAGGCATTGGCAGGGTTGACTCCTGGCTGTAAGGGAAGTATCTGCCACAAGCCTCCCTCTTTGGTTTGTAAATGGATGTTGTTTGGGTGTCAATTGTATCCGCCGGAAATTCATATGTTGAAGCCTTAAACCCCCAGTACTCCAGAATGTGACTGTATTTGGAGATAAAGAGGTGATTAAGTTAAAATCAGGTCCTGTGGGTGGGCCCTGATCCAATAATATGACTGAAAGAGGAGAGTAAGAGACAGGCACAAACAGGGAGACCGTGTGAAGACACAGGAAGAAGACAGCCTTTGACAAGCCAAGGAGAGAGTCCTCAGAAGAAATCCACCCTGCTGACATTTTGATCTCAGACTTCTAAAACAGAATCATGAGAAAATACACGTCTGTTTTTCAAGCCGCTCAGTCTGTGGCTCTTTGTTACTGCAGCCCAAGCAGACTAATAGAGTCATCTCCTCCCTCTGTCCCTTTACATTGTCTTCCTTCCACATGTGTCTGTCTCTGTGTCAAGAATCTTTCTTTTTACTGGGATAACAGTCATATTGTATTAGCGGCCACACTGATGGTCTGATTACCTCTGTAAAGACTCTGCCTCCAAACAAGGTCACATTAAGAGGTATTGGGCATTAGGACTTTAACACGTGTCTTTTGGGGTCACACTTCAACCCGTAAACAGTTATTTCAGCTTTAAACGCTGTTGAACTATGCTTTTTTCCAAACTACACAACTTGGCCAATAAACATCATAAGAGAGAGGGCTTTAGTTTCATCATCTATGAGGAAATGAGGGGAGTGAACACGTGACACGGAGCTCTGAATTTCTATGACCCAAAGCCACCATGACTTTCCTTGAATGCTTGCACTGTTTCTCTTCAGGACAATGAACCTGATTGATTCCAGCTAGATTTAAGGAAATGGCCTCTGGGTATCCCTTAACTTTAATTTAGAGTGATTCCAGTGTAGTAAAGGCCCCGTTCATATTAGTGCTTTGCTGAGGGCTACGTACAGTATGCTTGCTCACGAGAGGAGGACAGGAAAAGTGCCAAGAACAGTATCACAAGCGGCAGGTTTGGGCAGTGAGTCAGTGAACAGAGGCTAACGCCTGCAGAAGGGATTTGTTGTAGAGTTTGGCTGACATCCTGCCATCAGTTAGGGCAGTTACCAGTGTTAATATCTCTGCTTGGCAGGGTGTAAGTGAAGGAAACCCAGGCTTCAGAATCAGACAGCCCTTAGTCACGTTTCTGCTCTGAGATGCTTGAGCCCTGTAACTCTGTCCAAGCCAACTCCAACCAAAATGGGTTAGTGATTCCTAACCCATTAAATTAAATTAAATGAGGTATGCTCATTGACTTTTAGTAAATGTCAAAAACGTACCAAAATCCAGCAAATCAAAAGATACTGTGTCCTTTCCCTGTCGTGCAACTTACGTGAGTCTTCGCTGAAGAATCAGTACAACTTTAGGACAGTTATGAAGAAAAGGAAAACACACTAGCTATACCTTCCTTGCCTCCATGTTCACTGTTCCTGTATTAAAAGTCTTCAAGGAGGAAAGATCAGTATAATAAGCCATTCAATTATGAATTCATTTTTAAAGCAGGGAAAGCTGATTAATTTGTTAATGAATGAGAGTACTCACTGGTTAATGAATTTTATAACTTGGTTAAATTCTGTACCTGTTTAATGAGGTTTTATTTTATGCATAGTCACTTAGCACAGGTATTCCTTTTGTAAATGGCATTTTATGAATATTTATTTAGTAGAGTTTCACTTTTCAGCATAGCAATGTATTTAGTGCCCCTGTATGAATTTTGCCATTCTATAGAAGCAGTAAGAACGGGAGTTGTGATGCCTACTCTGTGCCTCTACCCTAAAATTTAGGGCTCTGCTTTTCAGAACATGGTCTGTTTCGTAAAAACAGAAACAAAAACAAAACACAGAGCAAGCTGACTATTATAGGAATGAAAGAATGAACATCAGCAGCTAGGCGCAAAGGTGGGATTCTTCAGAGAGCAGACCCAATATACTGTGGGTTCAAAGATTTATATAACTCAGTTTTGCATACATTTTGATATAAATTATTGAGTAGCAATGCTGCCAGGGAATTTTATTAAACACTTAACATGAATTAGCTCACGTAATCTTTACACTACCACTAATGATGGTATGATACCCCTTTTACAGATGAGATAAGTAAGTTGCAGATGAAATAAATTTCCAAAGTCACTAAAAGTGGTGAGGCTTATAACATGACCCCATGAACTCTGAGCCAGTGGGTCAGTCATTCTTTGTACAAGAATGGGGACAGGCTTGGAGCAGAGTAGATGGATTGTGACTCAGTAGCAGGGGCCACCTGGAGGGAGAGGAAAAAACAATAATGATGAGAGTTTACATTTATTGAGGAATTATTATGCATCAGGCACTTTACAAGTAATATCCTGGTTAGTCCTCAAAGTAAACCACTGAAATGGGTGTTAATATTCTCATTTTATAGAAGAGGAAACTGAGGCACAGAGAAGTTAAGTAACTTGCCTAAGTTCAAAGAGCTTACAAGTGATGGAGCCAGGATTCCAGGGTCACTTCCACTCTGCTAGACTCCCACTGGAGTCTGGGGCTGAGGCTGCAGACACGTTTCCTGTCCTGAGCAGACATAGCTCAGACACAGGGACAAGTCTTGTTCTTAAAGAATGTCCTGGGGTCCATTCAGGAGCTGGAGTGTCACAGACTCAAAGGTAGGGCTTACAGATTCTTCTCAGGAGCTGAAAATAAATATTTTATTTGCCTTTTAGTTTATGTCTCACTGGAAGACACATGTGGGAAGAATGTCTAAAATGGCATACTATAGTATAGAATAGTATTGAAAAGCAATTAACGCAATCGTATGGTTCTTGAAAGCCACCAATTATCATAAGAGTGCAGAGCCCTTGCACCCCAGCCATAAGTCCGTCTCACTGTGATGCAGTCACCTACTCAAGGGCCAAAAATTCCCATACACTTAGGATTATGAAGGAATCATGGTACATCACGTGCATGTACCTATGCTTGTCAACATCAGAGCTTGTCATGCAGAGAGATACATTAAGAAGGAAGCTAGAGAACAAAAAAATGTTTAAGGTTTTTAGAGATCATGACATATTCAACAAAATCCCTTTTAAGAAGATAATTCAGTAAGATGCATTGTTCTTCAGAGAATAGTATAATTCTAGAACACCTGGAACACTTTCCAGGTGTTCTAGTATATTCCAAAGGAGCCCTTTAAAGACCAGATAAGCAAAGAAATGAACACATCCAAAGAAGTACTGTGTGGGACCTAAAAATTGATTTCTCAACAAAACCTATATTTGATGGAGATAATTAATAATTATTTTAATTTAAAATAAACAACCAAAGGAACAAAAACCTATAACAGTCTATTAATTATATAAAACACGAGAGGAACTTCCAAGTTCTAACAGGCCATCCTAGACTTTCTTGGAAATGAAAACAGTGGAAATTCTTTATTAGAAGTTCTTGAAAACCCTGAAGAGCTTTGAACACTTAACAATATGGAAAGAGAAGAAATGGGTGCCAAATTAACGAAAATATCATGCACTATACCAACAACCATTTATTTAGGTGCTTCTGCCTGTCAGCAAGGAGGCACTTCATACATAATTTCATTTAATCCTCCCAAGAAGAAATCCCAAGAAAGGGAACGTTATTATCCTTCTCCAGTGGCAGGAAACAAACACGGAGAAGTTAAGGAAACTGTCTAAGGTAACACAGCTCATTATCAGTACAGCCAAATTCTCACCTATGTTACTCTAAAGGTCATTCCAGCCCCCAGGATAGCACACTGCTTCTCGTTTTCGATTTTCAAAATGGCCTAAAAATTGTTTTTTGTTTTTTAACTTTTTAAGATGGATTCAAGTAAAGAATGATTAGAAATAGTTGAAAGTACAGTACTTTGTTGAAGATCAGATCATAATGAGAAAAAATTACCTCCATGACTCACTTTTTTCCCTTAGAAAAAGCAACTTCTGCCATAAGCTGAGACTGTAACTCAAGTGCTTGTATGAACTTGATTATCAAGTTCATAAGATGTTCTGGGAATGAGATAAACAAGTTGGGAAATCAAAATGAATTCTCTTGAATCCCAGGAATATAAGGGAAAATGTCAAATCTAGACAGAGCTTCTGAGTAGGGTGTCCTGAGTATATTCATTGGCCATTTCATGAGGGGAGGAGTATTGCAAATGATAATATCGTATGCACTTGTGGGCAATAGATTCAAGAACAATCAATTTAAATAAATCAAAAAGTGGGTCCAAATAGGGGAGAACCTTATTATTTATAAATGGCTTTGTGGATCAGCTAGTGTCCTAGACGCTTAAATGTTCACTGAATCCTCCAAGGAACCCATGAGTTGGGAATGGAGATTCTCATTTTTTTTTTTTTTTTCATATAATTAAACAAAGCCTCAGGGCAGTCAGTGTGTCTGAGGTTTCACAGCTGGGAAATGTTAGAACTGGTTACATTCACATCTGTCTAAGTTGCCTCAGGAGAATGAGAGTGAAGAGACATCTGAACACTGCTCCATCATGAGGAATGAAAGAAAGTACCAGAGGTGTTTTCCTGAAGTGCAGAAGTCTCGGATCAGATACAAGAGATGTCTGACTTCAAGTCAGGTGAAATAGATAAAGAAAGCAGAAATGCTTTGGTTAAATGAGGATAAAAGGGGTTCCAAAAAGGTATTCCTAGGCAAGTTAAGCTAGTCAGTAACTCAAGAGGCAAAGTAGTAAACAGGTAGTTGAGTCCAGCTGCCTGGGTTTGAGCCCCAGCCTAGGTCTGTGTACTTAGACAAACACCTGAAACTCCCAATGGTGCATGCTTTAGTTTGGGTCCACTGAGAACCAGATGTCAAGATGGGATTGTAGGTGTAAGACATTTATTGGAGGAGTGGATTAGTATCAGCACAGGCTGCCGTAACAAAATACCATAGACTGGATGGCTTAAACAACAGAAATTTACTTTCTCACAGTTCTGGAGGCTGGGAAGTCCAAGATCAAGGGCAACTGGGTCTCTAGTGAGAGCTTGCTTCCTGGCTTTCGGATTGCCACCTTCTCGCTGTGTCCTCACATGGGAGAGAGAGCGAGAGAGAGAGAGAGATTAGGAACGGGGGAAGGGGATACAACACAGTCCATAGCATGAAGGGAGCAGAAAGTAGGCAGAGCCTTTCCCCTATGTGGATCTGATATCTGTGAAAGAAGAAAAGGGAGGAAGATTTAAGTAGGAAGGATCTTTTACTGCAGCCCACTTTCAAGAAAGGTTTGGCCAGGCTAATAAGTATTTTTTTTGTTCTTTTCTTAGCTTTATTGAGTTAAAATTGACATATAAAACTGTAAGATGTCTAAAGTATACAATGTGCTGATTTGACATACATAGACATTGTGACAGCGCCCCCATTAAGTTAATTCGTACATTCATCACCTCACATATATACCTTTTAAAAATTTTTTTTTATTTTATATTGGAGTATAGTTGATTTACAGTGGTGTGTTAGTTTCAGGTGTACAGCAAAGTGATTCAGTTATACCTATACATATATCTATTCTTTTTCAGATTCTTTTCCCATTTAGATTATTAGAAAATATTGAGCAGAGTTCCCTGTGCTATATACTAGGTCCTTGTTGATTATCTATCTTATATATCGATATAATAGTGTGTGTATGTTAATCCCAAACCCCTAATTTATCCCTCCCCCCCCAACCTTTCCCCTTTGGTAACCGTAAGTTTGTTTTCTAAGTCTATGAGCCTGTTTCTGTTTTGTAAATACATTCATTTGTGTCCTTTTTTTTTAGATTCTACATATAAGTAGTATCATATGATATTTGTCTTTCTCTGTCTGACTTACTTCACTTAGTATGATAATCTCCATGACCATCCATGTTGCTGCAAATGGCATTATTTCATTCTTTTTTATTGCTGAATAGTATTCCATTGTATATATGTGCCACATCTTCTTTATCCATTCATCTGTTGATGGACATTTAGGTTGCTTCCATGTCCTGGCTATTGTAAATAGTGCAGCTGTGAACATTGGGGTGCATGTATCTTTTTGAATTATGGTTTTCTCCAGATATATGCCCAGGTGTGGGATTGCTGGATCATATGGTAGCTCTAATAGGTGTTCTTGAGATAGTCACTCTCTGGAGGAGTCTTGCATCTCACTGTGCAGTAGAGTGTCCTGTCATTGGGCTGGGAGTAGCCCAAGGGAAGTGTGCTTTTGGCACACATGGTAATGAAAGCAAAGGGGCAGCAGCTGGGACTATCAGCCAATTGTGCTCTTACAGAAGAAATCTTAGTGTTACATTTCCTTGGCTGCTTCTGGGCACAGATTGGAAGATACCAACAATAGTGCATAGTTCAAACAACGCTTGGCAGGATGAAATGAGTTAATATAAAGTATGTGGCTCAATGCCTAGTGCATGGTGGCCATTTAGTATTCATCAGCTCTTATTAAAATGTGCTTCTCATACACCCTTGTCTTTGGGTGACAAATGTAAAGAGTGCTAATTACATATTCATCCCAGGTTGTGTTTGTTGATCATCAACACCCACACTTCAATTAAATATATCATTGGTTTTATTGCTTTGTAAAAATCTTCCAAAGATAATCAGTGTGAATGCTGAAAATTGTTATTGCTCTGTAAAAGGAATAAAGAGCTCAATTTTCCTGACTTGAGGCTGGTGATCATAATACACAATTGCAGCTGCATTGGTTATTTATATGTTTCTAGTTCAGTGGAGGTACCTTAGAATTACAAAATCTCAGAATTAAATGGAAAATTTTAAGCCATCTGGTCCAAACACCATGCTCTGCTTGGATTTCCCAAAGAAATGATCCTTCAGCCTCTCTTCACCAACAGCAATGATGAAAAACATACTCTTTTATATGGTTGGATATTCCTTTTCTGACATGCTTTTCTCCATGAGGATGATCTCTATGGACCGTATTCTTGTTTCCAATTAGATTTAGCCAATAAATTTAGCCAACATCCAGCAGGATATTGATGGGTGAGAGGAGACAAGTCAGGCTACTTCTTTCCTTGGGTCCTGTCCTAAGGGTAATGTAGGACAAGCGAGTTCCCGATTGAAGTCACCGCTCCTCTCAAGCTAGTGGGTGCTGATAACCCTCTCATCCTGCTCTTTTATTAGCCGTGGTTATCACATTATCCTTTGTGGTTCTCCCATACCTCTGTAGTTAGCTCCATTCATAAGCCCATTTCAAATAACCCCAGTTTGGATTTTCCATCTGTTTCTCATTGGTACCCTGACTACCACAGACTGTTCCTAACTAATAGAAAGGTGTCCCTTACCAAGGTGATGGGACCCCTTGTTCCATTCCTTGGAGTCAGGCAGAAAGGGTCCCATGTATCTTTCCAAATAAAAGTTCTTCAAGTCCACAAGGCAGATCTTAATAGAAACCTAAAAATCTGGACACGTTCAGTCTGAGGCTTTTGTGATAAAGATTTCGAAAGCATTTCAGGAAAAATCAAATTTGAAGCTAAGTACTTTCCTTAAATATCCTGCTGAGCTCAACAATCCTTTGTACACCTTCCATTCAAAAAATGTCTAAGACTTTTAATAGTCTACTTATATTTCCAGTCTTCACATCTTAGGAAAACACATTCCCTTTGCTCATTCTTTTGTGATGGTAGATGCTTTCTCTGTGTTGAATACAGTATTATAGCCTTTAATTTGCCCTCAGTTGAGTATGCAAAATCTTCCCCTGAAGACAAACTCTACATCTTTAATGCTATTATATGTTTTCATTTTAAGAGACCAGTAAAAATTGGGGGTGGGGAGAAAATGGAAAAAAAAAAAAGAAAGAAAGACAGAAATCTACAACCTCACTATGCAAACCACCTAGTTAATAGTTTCCTGAATAATTTATAGTCCTCTGAATGTACAGAGGAGTATTTTTTACATATAGTAATCATATATTTATTTTTAGCCTGAATTTTCTATTTAACTTGACAAGCATTTTCCCATATTTTCATGTAGCTTTCTGAAAAGCTGCTTGAAGACAACATAATACACCATTGTGTGTCTAGGTCACAAGTTACTTGACCATATTCCACCATTTGATAGGTAGGTTGTTCCTATTTGATTTTTTAGAAGCTTTGAGTATTATAATATTTGTTACAGTGAATATTTTTGTAAGTAAGACTTTCCGTTGTTGTTGCCCATATTTTTAGTTTTCTTCCTCAGGTTTCATTCTCAGGATTAACCCTAAGTACCAAAATGTTTAACCAATCATCCGTCTCTCCCTGGAATGTGTAAGAATTTCTGTACAACCACATCTTGGCCAGCAAGGTGTTGCTATCAATGCAAACTCTGCTAGTGTTTCAATTCCAACATTTCCGGAATTGTTGTGGTCTTGGCTAATACTGAATCAGTTACACAAATGATTACTGACCCAGAAGCTTGAAAAATTAATGGTTAGAGAGTGTTTTCTTCACATAAGGATTTACTCAGACCTTATGCCAGGTGGGCTGATGTTTGTAAAATATTCAAGCAAGATCTCTCATTTTATATATTTTGTAACAAATACATCTTAGATTGATAGATAGCACATGTGTGTCTTAATAGACTCACTTAGTTGCTTTCAATACAACTTTTACAATATCTGTATTACAATATCACTTCAATGCAATCTTTGTTCATAAGTCTTTGCTTCAGGTATTGTTATTTTCTTAAAAGAGATTTATTGCAGCAGAATTAGTGAGCAGAGGACTCTACTCATTATTAAGGACCTTGATATATATTGTTCAATTGCTTTCTAGAATGTTTTCACCATTTGAACTTGAGATTGTATGAGCATGTCCTAATCTATCCATAGATCTTTATCAGTGTTAAACATTACATACATATAAATTATATATGCACATATACATTTAAATATTTAATAATTTGGTGGGTGAAATCGTCATTCATTTTTATTACAATTAATTTAAAAAATATTCCTGGAGTGTTGGAGCAATTATCTATATTTTTGTTTAGTAAGTATTTTACCTTTAGGGAGTATACATTTTTCCCTCCTGCTCCTGGAATTATAGGTGGACCTTAATAGAAAGTCTCCTTACTCTACATATACATTTCTTAAATTTGGCTACACAGGCCCTCAGTTTCTCACTTTTCAAAATGAAGAGAACAAATAGCATAGGAGCCCCAGAAGGAGAATGTCCAGCTTGCAGCTGGCTGGTGGTTATCAATGCATGTCTTGCTAATATTCTAATTCCTCCCTCTATGGTGCTGTTTGTGGTTTTGGCTAATGCTTGTTCACTTACACAAACGGTTACTGACCCAGAGGTTCAGGGTATCAAGTTTTGAAGTGTAGCCCATTGTGGGCTTGGGATGCCCCTGGATTCAAAAGCAGGTCCTTCTCTCAAAGTGGAGAAAGAAAATAATAAATGAAGGCAGGTAGAAGAATACCAGTACCTATGAACTATCTATTAACTATTCATATATTCTTTCACCAAAACTTTTTTTAGCACTTCTGCTATGAGGTCGTTGCTGTGTGAGGTGCAAGGGAGACAAGGTGACACAGGAATATTGATGGACTTTGTACCTGGTCAGGGACTCGGGCCCAGAATTGACCATGACACTGAATGGTCAGGCCTGCCCCACAGACGATATTCTTAGAAAGTGCTTTGAGGATGCCATGGAGGTGCTAAGTCCTCCCACCAATGAGGACCAGGGGAAGTTAAATCCAAGAGGTGGCATATCAGCAGGGCTCTGAAAGCCATGGAGGCCGCCATTGCTGGGTAGCAAAGGGAGGAACATGTTTTGAACAAGGCATAGAGGCATGAAAAATTGTGGCCTGTTTGGGAATCTAGGCTAGGTTGTCTGGCACTCTTGTGTCTTAAAATGTGGCCAAGTAAGTAGACAGGTAGAGAAAGAGGACAAGAAGGTAAAGTTGGACCAATCTTGCAAAAGGCTTTAAATGCCACATTTAAAAAGCAAAAAGCAAACTTACCTTCCATCAATGGGCAGCCATCAAGGTTTGTGAGTGGGAAATAATTAATACCCCTCCAAAGATCATAGTCAACATAGATAACTTGAACTCCATGCAAATGCCAGCCAGCTACCGAAATGGAGCTCCCAACACCATCCACCTGCTTTCTGCATAGAGGTTACCATCCCTTTATTTACTGACTTTTATCTAAACCTCAAAAACACATTCATGTTTATTAATGACTGTCTATAGTATATCACAATTGTGACATTTGAAAACCTGAAGTCATTTGAATTATGAGATTACCAAGGAAACAACAAATTCCTCTACATTTGAAACCTTCCCAATTCTATCAGCCCCCATGGTGTTGGAACAAGAGCTTAAGGGTTTTCAAACTCCAAGCATGTTTCATAGGAAGAGGAACCAAGCATGAAGTATTTCAAACATTAGTTGTTGTTGTTTTTTTTTACACTGTGAATATGTCAAGGTCTTCAACAGGAAAGATCCATTGTCTCTAGTGTAGTGATAGTAAAATACATAATGTGATATGATTATGCATACATTAAAATGATGCATGTGCAGGACAGAGATGAGAGCAGAGCAAAAGGGAAGACAGACTCAGTGCCATGTGATGGGGAGAGTTGGCTGTAGGGTGAGACAGTCCTGGCTCAAACCCCAGCCTCAGTGTCCTCTCCTCTAAGGAATCATTGTCAAGGTTCAAGGGGACAGAATATACCAAAGACGTTAATGCTGAATCCAAGCAAGATCTCATTTACGTGCAATCTAAAACCATGGTGTCATGAACCCTACTGACTTGATTACAGGGTCTCATTTCCTCTCATCAGCATCTTCCAATTCTTTATTGGATCCCCAATAGGAGTATATCATACACTCACAATTATCAACTATTTACCACAGCCCGGTGGGTTGTTTGTCTGGTTAAGTTTAGGTTGTATCATATAATGAGAGGTTTCTACAATAGCGACACCCCTGAATCTCAAGGGCTTGACACCCACTGTCTGTATGGCTGGGGAGGAAAGGGCTGGGATGTGGACACTGGCCTCCCCCCCTTTCAGAGTCACGTTTTCACTGGATCCTAAGAAAACCTTGCTCCACCCAGAATTCCACAAAATCTCCCATGAAATCAACTCCTTCAGCTACCCTCTTCCATGTCTCCTCTCCTGCACGCAAGTCTCAGAAAACAAACTTTCAAACACCACCTCCATCTCTCCAATGATAAGGTATGGTTTGCAGAACATTCTAAATCCATTTCCTCTCACTTGTCCCTTGCCAGGCTCCAACTCTAGACCAAGAGAGCCTAACTGAGCCACTCACACCTCACCAGTGACTGACCAACATAACATGTGAAATGGAAAATGGATTTGCATTTCCAAACCCATGCTGAAATCCTGTCTCTAAATCCTATCAGGATGGAGGGGTGACTTTTCAAGAAATAAGATTTGTAAATAGATGCTCTCAGGACAGAGGCAGCAAAGTTGTCCTCCAGTTTCCTCCTCTAAGAGCATAACAAAATGGTTATGGCTTTTAAGTGGTTATTTTTCTGGCTTCTACCCAGCACAATTTCAAAAAATTTAAGGTACTAATTTCAGCCAGAGCAGCCTGTTACTTAAAATCTTGGCACAAAGAAGAAGAAGAAGAAAAGACAGAAAAAGGAAAAAGAAAGAAAGGGAAATGAAGGAAGGAGGGGAGGGTGAGAAGACAAATCTTTCTTCTTTTTCTTACCTAGGAGAAATTATAGCATTCTAGAACTTGTCAGGAACATAAAGATCATCCAGTTCTATGACCTTTTTCAAAGAAGGAAATCTGAGGCTCAGAGAGGTGAAGATATGTATCTAAAACCACAGAACCAGTGAAAGGATGAACTGAAATTTTGTACAGCAATTTCCACAGCCCCCTGTTGCCTAGATAAACAACAGCTTAGGTAAGAGGTGATTTTCTGGCCCAAATTTGAATTGCAGAATCCAGCCGCCCATTTGTATAATGGTACTTTATTTTTATGCTCAGAGAACAGTGCTTGTTTGAACTCCTGGTCACCCGCCAGAGGAGCTGGGCTCTGAACAGGCATCACGGGGACTGCAGTGAATGGGAGGGAGGCGCCCAGCTGGGAGGAGAATCTTGGCTCTCTACTGAGGAGTGTGTAGGAATCCTGCACAAGAAACTATTGAGAAATCCCTTTAGGATGGTAAACAACATCAAGTGCAGAATTGTAGGCCAGGATGAAATACCGATGTGAGCAAATAGTCAATTAAATGCCCTACTTTGTTACTCTCTTTGTTCTTCCTTCTCTTCTTCCTCCTCCTCCGTCTCCTCCCCACCCTCCTCCTCCTCCTTCTTCTTCTTCTTTTTCTCTTTCTTTCATAAACACTGAGGTGATTTATACTTTCAGGTATCTAAACCTTAGCTCTTTAGACGTCTACTTTACATGGAATGTGTGGTGGTAGAGTGTAGAGAAACTGTGTGTGTAACTGAGGTCTTTGCCAATCCTTCACTCTTTCTTTTAGTCACTAATCAGTAAGCTTGGGCTGCTCTGAACAGATACAGTATATAGAGCATGGAACTGGGGGTCAAATAGACTCTGCCCCAGTCTAGCTGTGTGTCATTGAGGAAGTGATTGGATGTCTCTGATTCCCACTTTCCACAGCTGACCATAGGGACAAACACAGACCACAGGAAATCATGAGGGTGAAGTATGAGATGCATTCCATCCCTTCATTCTCTACCTGTCAGAGATCTTCAAAATTTGTCCCCCTTTTCTCCCTGGGGTAAATTTCTATGTGACAGATTTGAAAGATCATTTGTTTATTCATTCACTAAGTGTTAACAGTAGGGCTCAGGCACTGTTCTGGCTCTGAGGGTTCAGGAATAAATGGAAGATGCAAAGTCCCTACTCTCATGGCGCTGGGATTCTAGCAGGGAAGGGCGGTAAACCAACACCAAAAGAAAGCTTCATGATGGAAGAAACTTTACTTTTTATCTACTGTGGCATTCCCTGTCCTGTGAACAGCGCCTGGCCCACTAGGTGCTCAGCTAATATCCATGGAATAATTGAACAAATTACATTTGGCACAAGAAAACTAAAATAAGAGAGATGAGTAAAATATACATATTTAACCTACAAATAAATGTATATCATCTCCAGTAATGATCAGTTCTATGACAGACTTCTAGAGCCCTGTGGTAAGCAAAATAATGACCCCCAAAGATGTCCACACCCTAATCCTCCAGAGTCTGTGAATATGTCACCTTCCACAGCAAAGTGACTTTGTGGATGTGATTAAGTTAAAAATCTTGAGATGAGGAGATTATCCTGGGTTATCTGGGTGGACCCAATGTCATCACAAGGACCCTTGTAAGAAGGAAGCAGAGATCACCTGAATAAAAGGTGAGGTGATATGGGCCTGCTCGTCAGGGAATGAGGACAGTCTCTAGAAGCTAGAAACGACAATTAAATGGATTTTCCCCTCAAACCTTCAGAAGGAACAGGTCCTTGACAACAGTTTGATTTTAGCTCACTGAGACTGATTTTGGACTTCTGAGTTCCAGAACTTTGAGATAATAAATACACATTGTCTTAAACCATTAATTAAGTTTACAGTAATTTGTTACAGCTTCCATAGGAAGCAAATATAAGCACCTTGATGGGTCTTCTGGCTTGACCTAAATCCACATGTAGGTGAACAACCCGTTCCTATACAAGGCAGACACTCTGATTACATATATCATCTGCTTTTGCTTGCTAAGGAACTTTTTTTTTTTTTTAATTATTTATTTCCAACAGTTTGGTCAGTTAAGCTCAACTCATGATGGGAAATTTTTGTCAAACAGAACTGACAGAGTCATGGGTTAATTTTCACTCCGGAGAGACCTGACTGATGATCCTGAGACCCCAAGTTTGTGATGTTGAACATTTCACAGGTAGATTGGGAACAATATGATTTAGAGAGGCAGTAATGTACTTCTCAGGATGGGAAGAATTGAAAACTGTGTACAGTAGCTTAAATTATAACTGTAAATAGTTTATTTTGTCTGAAGATAAGTCGTAAGTTAGGTACATGAAAAGTGGAGGTAATTAGGTCTGCTTTACATCAAGTATCATGTTTATTTTCCATCTATAAACTGATAAATAATGCAGTAATTGGAAACTAGAATTGTCATGCAATTGTTGGTGACACATGAAGTTAACCCTTTATGAAGGTCCTTCTGCATAAACTGCAGATGAATTAAGAACATAGCTGACTTGCTTGCAATTAAGTAAAAAGTTAACATAGAACCTAAGGTTGGATTTGTGTCCTTTTCTATATGTATCTATATCTATATCTATCTATATCTGTCTATATATATATATATATCTATATCTCTATATATGTGGTAAGAAATATAACAAAACATAAATTTTAACCATCTTAAGTATACAGTTCAGGAGCTTTAATTAAATTCAAAATGTACATCAGCCACTACTGTCTATTTCCAAAACTTTGTCATTACTCCACCAGAAATTTTATGTTTATTAAATAACAATTCTTCATTTCCCCGCTCTCTCTTCAGCCCCTGATCACCTCTAATTTACTTTCTGTCTCTATGAATTTGTCCATTCTAGTTATTTCATATAATTGGAATCATACAATATTTGTTCTTTTGTGTCTGGTTTATTTCAGTCAGCATAAAGCTTTCAAGCTTCATGCATGTTGTAGCATGCATCAGAATTCATTTGTTTCCATGGCTGAATAAATTTTCATTGTATGGATGGACCACATTCGTTTATCCAGTAATCTGTTTATGGACACTTGAGTTGTTTCTACCATTTGGTGATTGTGAATGAGAGTAAGACTGGATTTTAATAAATAGATGGTCATGGCTAAAATACCCTTTGAAATGTAAAACTCTTTCAAGTTTCCTTTTCAAATTTGCCATACCCCCCGGGGCGGGGCGGAGGGGGGGAATTAGGCAGGACATTGTACATTGGGAGATGGGAGAAACTGAATTTTAAAGGAATGATTTTGGTACAGATGAGAGAAATGACAGTTAATTGAAAAACAGTCATTTTATGTCCTTGGCAAATAGTTAGGAGCCTTCTCTATCAAAACAGGTAAATTCAGCAACAGTCAGCTCTACCCACCACCAGAGCCTCCCATCAAGCCTCTTAGATAGCCTCAACCACCAGAGGGCAGACAACAGAAGCAAGAAAAACTACAATCCTGCAGCCTGTGGACCAAAAACCACAGTTACAGAAAGACAGAGAAGATGAAAAGGCAGAGGGCTATGTACCAGATGAAGGAACAAGAAAAAACCCCAGAAAAACAACTAAATGAAGTGGAGATAGGCAACCTTCCAGAAAAAGAATTCAGAATAATGATAGTGAAGATGATCCAGGACCTCGGAATAAGAATGGAGGCAAAGATTGAGAAGATGCAAGAAATGATTAACAAAGACCTAGAAGAATTAAAGAACAAACAAACAGAGATGACCAATACAATAACTGAAATGAAAACTACACTAGAAGGAATCAATAGCAGAATAACTGAGGCAGAAGAACGGATAAGTGACCTGGAAGACAGAATGGTGGAATTCACTGCTGCGGAACAGACTAAAGAAAAAAGAATAAAAAGAAATGAAGACAGCCTAAGAGACCTCTGGGACAACATTAAACGCAACAACATTCGCATTATAGGGGTCCCAGAAGGAGAAGAGAGAGAGAAAGGACCAGAGAAAATATTTGAAGAGATTATAATCGAAAACTTCCCTAACATGGGAAAGGAAATAGCCACCCAAGTCCAGGAAGCGCAGAGAGTCCCATACAGAATAAACCCAAGGAGAAACACGCCGAGACACATAGTAATCAAAGTGGCAAAAATTAAAGACAAAGAAAAATTATTGAAAGCAGCAAGGGAAAAACGACAAATAACATACAAGGGAACCCCCATAAGGTTAACAGCTGATTTCTCAGCAGAAACTCTGCAAGCCAGAAGGGAGTGGCATGAAATACTTAAAGTGATGAAAGGGAAGAACCTACAACCAAGATTACTCTACCCAGCAAGGATCTCATTTAGATTTGATGGAGAAATCAAAAGCTTTACAGACAAGCAAAAGCTAAGAGAATTCAGCACCACCAAACCAGCTCTACAACAAATGCTAAAGGAACTTCTCTAAGTGGGAAACACAAGAGAAGAAAAGGACCTACAAAAACAAACCCAAAACAATTAAGAAAATGGTCATAGGAACATACATATCGATAATTACCTTAAACGTGAATGGATTAAATGCCCCAACCAAAAGACATAGACTGGCTGAATGGATACAAAAACAAGACCCATATATATGCTGTCTACAAGAGACCCACTTCAGACCTAGGGACACATACAGACTGAAAGTGAGGGGATGGAAAAAGATATTCCATGCAAATGGAAATCAAAAGAAAGCTGGAGTAGCTATACTCATATCAGATAAAATAGACTTTAAAATAAAGAATGTTACAAGAGACAAGGAAGGACACTACATAATGATCCAGGGATCAATCCAAGAAGAAGATATAACAATTATAAATATATATGCACCCAACATAGGAGCACCTCAATACATAAGGCAACTGCTAACAGCTATAAAAGAGGAAATCGACAGTAACACAATAATAGTGGGGGACTTTAACACCTCACTTACACCAATGGACAGATCATCCAAAATGAAAATAAATAAGGAAACACAAGCTTTAAATGACACAATAGACCAGATAGATTTAATTGATATATATAGGACATTCCATCCAAAAACGGCAGATTACACGTTCTTCTCAAGTGCACACGGAACATTCTCCAGGATAGATCACATCTTGGGTCACAAATCAAGCCTCAGTAAATTTAAGAAAATTGAAATCATATCAAGCATCTTTTCTGACCACAACGCTATGAGATTAGAAATGAATTACAGGGAAAAAAACGTAAAAAAGACAAACACATGGAGGCTAAACAATACGTTACTAAATAACCAAGAGATCACTGAAGAAATCAAACAGGAAATAAAAAAATACCTAGAGACAAATGACAATGAAAACACGACGACCCAAAACCTATGGGATGCAGCAAAAGCGGTTCTAAGAGGGAAGTTTATAGCTATACAAGCCTACCTAAAGAAACAAGAAAAATCTCAAGTAAACAATCTAACTTTACACCTAAAGAAACTAGAGAAAGAAGAACAAACAAAACCCAAAGTTAGCAGAAGGAAAGAAATCATAAAGATCAGAGCAGAAATAAATGAAATAGAAACAAAGAAAACAATAGCAAAGATCAATAAAACTAAAAGTTGGTTCTTTGAGAAGATAAACAAAATTGATAAGCCATTAGCCAGACTCATCAAGAAAAAGAGGGAGAGGACTCAAATCAATAAAATCAGAAATGAAAAAGGAGAAGTTACAACAGACACCGCAGAAATACAAAACATCCTAAGAGACTACTACAAGCAACTTTATGCCAATAAAATGGACAACCTGGAAGAAATGGACAAATTCTTAGAAAGGTATAACCTTCCAAGACTGAACCAGGAAGAAACAGAAAATATCAACAGACCAATCACAAGTAATGAAATTGAAACTGTGATTAAAAATCTTCCAACAAACAAAAGTCCAGGACCAGATGGCTTCACAGGTGAATTCTATCAAACATTTAGAGAAGAGCTAACACCCATCCTTCTCAAACTCTTCCAAAAAATTGCAGAGGAAGGAACTCTCCCAAACTCATTCTATGAGGCCACCATCACCCTGATACCAAAACCAGACAAAGACACTACAAAAAAAGAAAATTACAGACCAATATCACTGATGAATATAGATGCAAAAATCCTCAACAAAATACTAGCAAACAGAATCCAACAACACATTAAAAGGATCATACACCACGATCAAGTGGGATTTATCCCAGGGATGCAAGGATTCTTCAATATACGCAAATCAATCAATGTGATACACCATATTAACAAACTGAAGAATAAAAACCATATGATCATCTCAATAGATGCAGAAAAAGCTTTTGACAAAATTCAACACCCATTTATGATAAAAACTCTCCAGAAAGTGGGCATAGAGGGAACCTACCTCAACATAATAAAGGCCATATATGACAAACCCACAGCAAACATCATTCTCAATGGTGAAAAACTGAAAGCATTTCCTCTAAGATCAGGAACGAGACAAGGATGTCCACTCTCACCACTATTATTCAACATAGTTCTGGAAGTCCTAGCCACGGCAATCAGAGAAGAAAAAGAAATAAAAGGAATACAAATTGGAAAAGAAGAAGTAAAACTGTCACTGTTTGCGGATGACATGATACTATACATAGAGAATCCTAAAACTGCCACCAGAAAACTGCTAGAGCTAATTAATGAATATGGTAAAGTTGCAGGTTACAAAATTAATGCACAGAAATCTCTTGCATTCCTATACACTAATGATGAAAAATCTGAAAGAGAAATTATGGAAACACTCCCATTTACCATTGCAACAAAAAGAATAAAATACCTAGGAATAAACCTACCTAGGGAGACAAAAGACCTGTATGCAGAAAACTATAAGACACTGATGAAAGAAATTAAAGATGATACCAACAGATGGAGAGATATACCATGTTCTTGGATTGGAAGAATCAACATTGTGAAAATGAGTATACTACCCAAAGCAATCTACAGATTCAATGCAATCCCTATCAAATTACCAATGGCATTTTTTACGGAGCTAGAACAAATCATCTTAAAATTTGTATGGAGACACAAAAGACCCCGAATAGCCAAAGCAGTCTTGAGGCAAAAAAATGGAGCTGGAGGAATCACTCCCTGACTTCAGACTATACTACAAAGCTACAGTAATCAAGACAATATGGTACTGGCACAAAAACAGAAACATAGATCAATGGAACAAGATAGAAAGCCCAGAGATTAACCCACACACCTATGGTCAACTAATCTATGACAAAGGAGGCAAAGATATACAATGGAGAAAAGACAGTCTCTTCAATAAGTGGTGCTGGGAAAACTGGACAGCCACATGTAAAAGAATGAAATTAGAATACTCCCTAACACCATACACAAAAATAAACTCAAAATGGATTAGAGACCTAAATATAAGACTGGACACTATAAAACTCTTAGAGGAAAACATAGGAAGAACACTCTTTGACATAAATCACAGCAAGATCTTTTTCGATCCACCTCCTAGAGTAATGGAAATAAAAACAAAAATAAACAAGTGGGACCTAATGAAACTTCAAAGCTTTTGCACAGCAAAGGAAACCATAAACAAGACGAAAAGACAACCCTCAGAATGGGAGAAAATATTTGCAAATGAATCAACGGACAAAGGATTAATCTCCAAAATATATAAACAGCTCATTCAGCTCAATATCAAAGAAACAAACACCCCAATCCAAAAATGGGCAGAAGACCTAAATAGACATTTCTCCAAAGAAGACATACAGACGGCCACGAAGCACATGAAAAGATGCTCAACATCACTAATTATTAGAGAAATGCAAATCAAAACTACAATGAGGTATCACCTCACTCCTGTTAGAATGGGCATCATCAGAAAATCTACAAACAACAAATGCTGGAGAGGGTGTGGAGAAAAGGGAACCCTCTTGCACTGTTGGTGGGAATGTAAATTGATACAGCCACTATGGAGAACAATATGGAGGTTCCTTAAAAAACTAAAAATAGAATTACCATATGACCCAGCAATCCCACTACTGGGCATATACCCAGAGAAAACCGTAATTCAAAAAGACACGTGCACCCGAATGTTCATTGCAGCACTATTTACAATAGCCAGGTCATGGAAGCAACCTAAATGCCCATCAACAGACGAATGGATAAAGAAGTTGTGGTACATATATACGATGGAATATTATTCAGCCATAAAAAGGAACGAAATTGAGTCATTTGTTGAGACGTGGATGGATCTAGAGACTGTCATACAGAGTGAAGTAAGTCAGAAAGAGAAAAACAAATATCGTATGTTAATGCATGTATGTGGAACGTAGAAAAATGGTACAGATGAGCCAGTTTGCAGGGCAGAAGTTGAGACACAGATGTAGAGAATGGACATATGGACACCAAGGGGGGAAAACTGCGATGAGGTGGGGATGGTGATGTGCTGAATTGGGCGATTGGGATTGACATGTATACACTGATGTGTATAAAACTGATGCTTAATAAGAACCTGCAGTATAAAAAAACAAACAAAACAACTAATACTAAACTTTCATTGGGTTATTTGTATGGAAATATGTTAATATAAATGTTTCAGACATTACATGAAATTTCTAAAAATCTTATATTTGTATTTGTATGGAAATATGTATGGAAATATGTTAATATAAATGTTTCAGACAGTACATGAAATTTCTAAAAATCTTATATTTGTATTTGTATGGAAATATGTATGGAAATATGTTAATATAAATGTTTCAGACATTACATGAAATTTCTAAAAATCTTATATTTGTATTTGTATGGAAATATGTATGGAAATATGTTAATATAAATGTTTCAGACATTACATGAAATTTCTAAAAAAAAATAAAATAAAATAAAAAAAAAAACAGGTAAATTTACAAACTATTTAGTGGACTATATTTTCTTTTTAAATTACCTTTAATCTGCATCTGTCATGTATAGAAAAGAAAGGAACAAAGAGGCCATTCAAACTTATCTTCTTCATTATTTGAATATTTCAGGAAAACAAATAGACTTTTATTATTCAGATAATTGTCTCAAAAGCTGTGTTTGCTTGTCAATGGCCTGGATTTATGTGAATGTTTATGTTTAGAGGCACAACAAGATCTCACTGATTTTGGATGTGTTGCCCTTGATGTTCATAATGGGCAGTGATACCCCAAGGGCTGTTCTATTCCAAAAGCCAGTTCTTTATCACAGACCCTTTGGAGGGGTCCACAAAGAGGGTATTAAAAGAACAATGAATGCACATGTGTTGAATGCCTACTACGCACCTGGCTGTGCGCTTGGCCTTTAAGATAAACAAATAAAAGGTTGTGCTCTTGGCCTTTTACTTAAGAATTCCTTAAATAAGAGCTTATTCCTATTTAACATATGAGCAAACTGAGCCTCTAAAATAGTTCATCGAATTTGTCTAGTATTACTCACAACTAAAGTCAAGATTTAAACCCTAGTTTTCTTACTGGGAAGCAGGTAAACAGATAAACAGAGGGAAAAAAATGTAAATCACAGCTGGGGTAGAGTCTTTAATTGTGTGGAAAATGTAAATTGTTACTAAAAATATAACTTCCAAATTAAAGAAAGTAGAAATGGAATCTGCCATGTATTCTTTTCTGAATGTTATACACAGTTTCTAATATGCAGTGTTAAATGTCTCAGCAACTTTCTTTTGTGTTTGACAGATTTTCTAAGAGGTTCTGTAGGTCTGCCTACATTAGAGGACAAAATTTTCCCTGCTGATCAGAGTCCACAATTTGTTCTAAGTATATCTTTTTCTCATATGGTTTCATTGGCCTATAATAAAAATACAGTGTAAGCAACATGGAACAAATGATTCATGCAAAATCACTTAACACCATCACATGTGATCAAAAGATTGGACTGAAAATAGGCAAATGCTCTAGGTCAGAATTGCTGAAATTACATAGTAGGCCCAAGGACTTGTAATAATGATAGCTTACATTTGTATAATGGACTCTAAGGTTCATGAAAGCTCATACTTACATTAATCTCCCTTTTAAATATGACCAAAAATCCATTAAGTAGGTGTTCTGTCCATTTTATTGTCAAGGAACAACCAAGCATGGCAGCCAGTCTCCAAAGAAGTCCCCCCAGTGAACTACATCTCCTCTTATTCAGCTCCTTGTGTAGTCCTGTCCTACAGAATCTGGGCTGGCCCCATTGGAACAATACAATGTAGCAGTAGTTTCACTATGTAACACTTGCAACTTTCGCTTCATTCTTCTAGAACACTCACTCTCATGGGAAAGTCAGGTACCATATAAAACATTCCACCAATGACCTTAGGTCTGTCATGCTATAAGGAAGCCCAAGTTGGCCACATGGTGTGTGTGTGTGTGTGTGTGTGTGTGTGTGTGTGTGTGTGTGTGTGTGTGTGTGTGTGTGTGTGTGTGTGTGTGTGTGTGTGTGTGTGTGTGTGTGTGTGTGTGTGTGTGTGTGTGTGTGTGCGCCCAGCCAGCCCCCAGGCATTGTAGTCATTCCAGCTGAGGCATCAAACATGTAATTAAAGACGCCATCTTGGACCTCCAACACAGTCCAGCCTTCAGGCAACTTCAGTCCTAGCCACCATCTGGCTACAACTGGGTGAGCACCCAAAGAAGAACTGGCCGCCCACAGAACTATGAGTGATAACAAATTGTTGCATTAGGCCACTGAGTTTTAGAGTAGTTTGCTACACAGCCACGGGTAACTGTAATACCACGTCTACCTAGCTTTTATTGTTTTTCCCATTGCACTAAAAACACTGCTAAATGAGGGCTACAACTTTAGTCAGCCACTCTCACCTAGATATCAGCTTCCTGCAAAACGCTGTGAGGCACTGGTTTCATAGGAAGCGCAGGCCTTCACCTGGGGAGCGAACTGTCTGGTGGGGAGTTAGACAAGTGATAGACATCAAACATACAGTGTGGAAGGCATTAGGAAGTAGTTCTGAGTTCTCATATAGATTCAGCACGAACAGTGACTTGACTCCTCCAAACCTCACATCCTTCTTCCATAAAACAATAAGATTCGCTTAAATGACTTCTAAGATCCATTTCCACTCTATCAATGGATAGGTATCAGCTGATGTTGACTCTCAGGTTGCTGAGTTATCAAAAAGACGTAATTTATTTTTTAATACACACACACACATTCATGTGTTGGAAAAATCTGAAACTATACAAATCAAAATGTTGACAGTGATTATTTCTGAATAATCTTACTTGCAGAATCCGGTTTTCATATAATGGACATGTATTCCTTGGGTAACAAAAAGTCATGCATTTTGTTTGTTTTCAAGAGAGAGTATAGAAAAGTGAGTATAAACTGAGAAGATGGCTAAAAAGTAGGTTTAAGTCTTTGTATTAGTTTCCTATTACATAAAAAATTACTACAAACTCAGCAGCTTAAACCAACATACTTCTACTATCTCAGTTTCCATAGAACAGGAGTCCAAGCAGGTCCTCACTGGGCGACAGTCAAGGTCTCAGCCAGAAGTGTTTTCATCTGGAATTTGGGGCCCTCTTCCAAGCTCACAGCTTGTTGGAACACTTAAGTTCTTTGCAACTGTAGGACTACGGCTTTTGTTTCCTTGCTGGATGCTGGCTAAGGGACACTTTCAGTATTGCTGGCCACTGCAATCCCTTGCTAGTCCTCTCACATAGCAGGTGACTTCTTCAAAACTAGTAGGAGAATCTCTCTCCCTCCCCAGTCTGCTAAGTTGGAGTCTTAGATAACCTGATAGGTCACATCCCATTATCCTTGCTATATAATGTAACCTAATCAAGAGGGTAAACATCCCATCTTATTTACAAGTCCTGCTCACATTCAAGAGGAGAAGATTACATAGAGTGTGTACACCAGGGGCTAGAAATCTTGGGAAGACATTCTTGAATTCTGCCTACTACGTCTTTTATCTTAAGTTCCTAATCTCTATTTTTTTCTTCTTTGTGCTCTAGCTCTTTTCATGGGCAGATATGTTGGAGAAAGGGTTCTCTTTTGCACTGAAAGGTAGGGTAGCCAGGAGGCTAAGTATCCTAGCCATGAAGACAGACAGCCCAGGGAACAGATCTGGCTCTGCTATTTACTAGCTATGTGACTTTGGGAAAATTACTTAATATCTCTGTGCTTTGGATTCCCCATCCATAGAATGAAGTTAATAGTAATATCTGTCTCAGAGGTTGACCTAAAGATAAAGTGAGATAATACACACCCAGCTTTCATTAATACTCAGTAATTATCCCATTACCCTCTATAGGGGATGACACCAGTCATAAGATCTGAATTACTTTTCAATATTAGATGAATTTTTATAGAATTATGATCTCTTATATTTATACATTGGTCACTAACCATGCAATACTCATAGAACCTCTGTGAAGAAGGCATGATTTATCCTGTTTTGCAGAAAGTTACCAGAATTTCAGAGAAGCTAGGGAAATTGCCCAAGATCACATACCTATGAAAAATCTCTAAGTTCAGGACTTCAGAATCCAAGGCCAGTGTTTTATCCAGTGTGCCAACATGAAAAAGTGGAATGAGACTTGTTCTTCATGACGCCCTGTGGTAGAACACATTTCTATTGGAGGAAGCTATGGGAATAGAGATTTAGTTACAGGAAGTGTGAATTTTAGTAGCCAATTTGGAGATGTAATGGGTTGCCTTAGAGAATACTGGATTCTCCACTAGTGCTATGTTCAGGAAGTGGTTGTATAGTACTGCATAGCGGAGAGAGCTTGGGCATTAGAATGATTCATTTAGTTAATAAATATTTGCAACTCCTATGTCAAGCATTGTTCTATTTGCTGGGGATACGATGGTAAGAAAAAAACAATGAGCTTGGATTGATTATTTCCCTAGGGTTTTCTAAGGATTAAATAAAGCAGTATATTGTGAAGTGCTAGCAGTGCCTGGCCCAGAGAAGGTGTTCCCAGGAGGTCAGATCATGAAGCTGGGATATAGTAGAGGGGATTTTCACATCAGATTGACAACTGGGCTAGAATTACAATTCAATCCACAAACAAGTACTTTCTGTCTACCATGTGCCAGGCACTGTGCTAGGTGCCAAGGTGTTGCAACCAAGAGCAGAAAACATTCATGCACAAGGTCGAAATGAAATACTTATCAAACAATAGAGATACGATATCCTGTAACATAAGATAGCGTGATGCCCTTATATTTGTGAGAACCAGAAATCTTTCATGAAGTTAAAGTTTGATGTTGATGCACGAACACTATGTTGATAGTCTGATAAGCCAAAGAAGAAACAACTATTGTACTTGGTAACAACTGTGTCTATTATTGTATTTAGCTCTTTTATGTGTCAGAGAATAAAACGAACTCATTCTTTATTGTCTGTTATTTAACTGGAAAAATTATAATAACCCTGTGGGCTGATCATATTACTCATATGAAATACAGAGAGAATAAGACATGTATGCAAGTTTACTATCTTAGATTGTATGCCCTAGAAGCAAACCTGAGATGGGGATTCCTGTATTCTTGGGCAAGTCATTTACTAAGAATGGGATTACAGAAGAAATGGGTAACAAGGGACACAGGATAAGGTAGAAGAAACTAAGCTAAAGTGTGGTTTCAGAAGTCTAGCCTCAGCCTGATCCCAGGAAGAGTTCTGGAGCATAAGTTGTACCATAGAGCTTGCCCTGCCCAGAGACCAGGAATCTGGGCTGCTTCCCCAAGACCCAACTCCTCATCCCACATCAATCAAGTGTTACTCACAGGCAACCCCAAGGAGAGTAGAGAAGAAGGGTGGGCATAACTTCCCAGGCACCTCCAGGGAAGGCAGCAGCTGACAACTAAGAGAAATGCTCCAGAACACAGTACAGGGTGAGCTTTTAGTAGCCAACTCTTCTGATGGTGGGGAATGGGGACACTTCCCTGGTAAATGGGTTCTGGATGGTGTACCAACAGCAAAGGCTACAGTCCCGAAGCTGGGAAATGGATGGAGAAACCAAGGCAGTGGGTGCCTGCTGACTGTTTCAAAACCAGTTTTGGTCTACTTCCCGAAATTCTAAATGCTCTTAACCACTAAGCCACATACCCACAGATTTTACAGTTTTTACTTATCTCATTGAATTCTACCCAAAACAGAGTTAAGCCCATTTACATTGAGAAAGAAATTGAGCTTCTGAGAATTTGAACCTAAAAATTAGTAGAGGTGGAATTCACATCCAGGTCTCCTGGCTCTACTTGATTTTTCTCTCAGGTCACCTAACTGGGAAATTTGAGGAAAATGGAGTAAAGATATTGATATCAGGGTGAACTGAAGAACCAAGGCCATTTCTTACATCAAAATACTTCAGTCAAGCATCTCAACCAGAGACAGTCTGTAGCTTTGGTCCTCACCCCTTGCTTGCCATTTAGAGAGCTCCATTGTGTTGCTTTTGGTCTTTAGCTCAAGCTTAGACTTTCTAAATGAATACCTGCCGGTAAGGAACATGCTTTATCATGTGTCCCTTGTATCAGGTCCCAGCCACTCTTGGCTTGAAGATGATCTGATATAACTCTCTCTGTGCATCCTGGCATTCTGGGTGCCCATGATTCTTCCAGGCTCTGCCTAATAGACAGATGCTTATGCATTATTTCTTCCTCCCCTGTCCCACAATTGCATAGACTGAAAAGCAGCAGAGCATGGACATTAAACCCTAAATTCCATTTGTGGCAATCAGTGGCTCTGGCATCGTGGGCAAGCCCTTTAGTGTCTGAGTTTGAGTTTCCTCCTTTGTAAAGTTAGTACTATGCCATTTTCTGCTTCTCAGAATTGTCACATGGATTAGAAGCAACATATTTAAAATGCCAAGCACATAGCAGGTATGCAAAAAATGGTAGTTACTTTTATATGACAGATACACCTGCACAGGAGACAGACACATGGGTGCCTTCTAAGCAAGCTTCCACCACTTGTAAAGCAGATGTCAAGGCCACAGAGTGAGTTCCCAGTGTGCTTAACTCACTCCCATGACCAGTAGACAGTCTCTTGCCTGCACCTCTCTATTTCCTTCCCCCTCCTCATCACCACTGTCTTGATTCCTCAAGCTGCCCTTGTTCAGAATGCCCTGCTCTGGTTATATCCATTGCCTCCTGTGCTCCAGCTCTATGGCAATTTCTCCAAGAAGACTGCCTGTGGAAAGAACAGGGTCCTGTGGCCCACAAGATAAGTGATCTGGTTCACAGCTTTGCCATGCGACCTTTGGGAAGATTTCCCATCTCTTCCTACTCCTGAGTAATGGTGTAATGAAACATGTCTCTGTCAGCTCTCACTTTCTGTGTGTGATCCTTAATTCCAACATTCCCCGTCTCTGGGACAACCATTCCCCTATTGTGAGTAGTATTCCTCTATGTATTCTAAAACAATGAGTGCAGGTCCATTTCTTATGCCCAGTTTAGTCCTCTCTATCACAGGGCTGGTTGATTTCCCCCAGGGATGTTCTTGATTTCAATGAGAATGACTGCACTGGTCAGTCTACACACAGTTAATACTACCTGCCTTTCTAGCCTTTCCATCCTTTCCATGTGTGTTTTGTTTGTTTGTTTGTTTTGTTTTTTTAATTTAAACACAGAACAGCCTTCCTAGCCCTTCCATATTGCTGTTGTTGTTTTTAATTTAAACACAGAACAGTTAATGACTATTCGTTCTTGCATTAATATTTTCATACTCCTGAGAGCTTAATACCATGTTAAGCACATAGTAGGGGCTCAAAAGAAAAATACAATTTTAATGAATACCTGAACTCTTGGCAGTGATCTCTGATTCCGCCTCTGTAAGTAGCAGGCACCCTGAGCAATGGCCTCTTCTGCCTCACATCTCCCCTCTGCTGAGTACAGCCTCCCAGGATAGAAAGAGCAAGACACTCTGCTCAGAGACACATCAGCATTTTTGCTAAAATGGCAAATTTTCTGGCTGTGAGCTGATAACCAAATAGTGTTACCAGGGTTTCAGCACTATCCAATTCCTGGAGGATGGGAGGGGGCTGTCCTGACTCAGAAGCATCAGGTGAAGTGAATATTCTGTATATAATAGCTGAGGCCCTGCTCAACTGCCCTCAGCCACTTGTCTGGGAGGCTGTCATCCGAAGGCCCCCAGGCTGCCCCTGAGCCTGGACCAGTCCAGGCAGCAACCTCACTCCCTCAGCATCTCTCTGTTAATAGACTTAGTATTAGATGTGTTTGAAGAGGGATCAGGTGCCCACCTGGCTCCTGAGTCATTGCGTTTGGCTCTCCGTGCAGGTGGTCTACTGCAGGACCTCCTCTGAATTTGACAGAGCTCAGATGAGATCTAAGTGCTTGGGCTAGGTCTGGAGCGATAGGCTCATACTGCTTCTCTCTTCCAAATGGCTGGCTTGGGTTGTACCATAAATAGACGAATAGAAATAGCTACTAGGGCCCCTGACCCCTTGCCCATGGTGGACCCCATGAATGCATTTTTAGTCAAGACCCATACCTCCGAACCAACAATTATTGAATTTATACCTTCTGACCATTTTAAACTGGATCATCCCCTACCATCAGCTGTGTGAGCCGCAGCAGCTAGACGTGTCTCCAGTGCTTGGGCCTCCCCTCCATCCCCACCCACCACCTTTTACCCCAACAGTACAGGCTTTAAGCACACCATCCTTATCAGGGCACAGGCACGCACAGGTATCTTGCAAAAAGCACCCTCTTAGGAGTCAGAAAACACACATTGGAGTCTCCACTCTGTCACCCAATCCCTGGGCAAACTTGATAACTCAATTTCACCTTTGTTAGTCTCTCAGTTTTTCAGTCTTGAATGAGTGTGATAAAAGTAAGATCCAATGATACGCTACAGAGAGAAACACTCTGCAGATGGCAAAGTACCATGTCAACAGGAAACCTGCTATATTTCTGCCACACCCTCTGGGGAGTTGGTTGTTTAATGACAACCTTAATGAGGAAGGAGAGAAGACATTCTCTGCTGTCTGTGCAAGGCCCGGGCTGGGGCATGGGCCATGCTAAGGTCAAGCCAGGGTGCAGCTGCAAAGCATAACCAAGGTGACTCATTTCCCTGATAGCACTGCTGAGAGAACCTCAGGCTCATTCTTGCCCTTTTCCTCTGGCTCAGACTCACCTCTTGGGATAGAAGGCATTTGGCACCAGGGATGGAATATGTCAGGAAGAACTGTCTCTGAGTCTGGGTCTTTCCATTTGAATTTAGAAAAAATTGGGTAGAAAAAAAAATAAAAAACAAACCAAAAACCCTGTGCTTTGGCTCTAAGTGTACTCTGAGCTCTGGCTTATAGCCAGTGCGAACTTGGGCAAGTTCCTTATCTTCTTCAGGCCTATTTCTTCCTCTTTGAACTTGCTGTAATAATTCCTTCTTCCTGGGGTTGCTTGGGGGAAATTTCAATGAGTTCCTATATATAATGTCTATTTCATTCATAATAAGAAAAAAAATCTGATTTATTTAATTCTGTAAAAGGCTGACTGAATGAAGAATGCATGAGAAAACTGAGGCACAGAAGGGCTTATTCTATCACTTCTAACAAACCAGTTGTTCAGGGCAGAAGTGAAACTGAAACTGGGCCTCTGGCCTCTTGAGGCAGGTGCAAGGGATTCTTTACCTTTTACCATTTGCTTTGCACTTTTCTCTTTTCAATTTCAACCCTTGGGAGTTTAAATTTCCTTTCACCTTCAGGACTCCAGAGTTAATTTTTAAACATACATACACCTATGTCTCAAAGTATATGGAGTATAATATTTATATTTCAGGAAATAGATTAATAGACTCCCAACTCAAGGAAACAGTTACCCCTTTAGTCAGCTTTTTACAAATGGGGATATGCATAGGTTTTGCAATTCCTCTTTTCTATTCTAAGTGGCTTTCCAGAGACCCACTGCCACCTGGGGCAAAGTACACAGCCCCAAGATCGTTCTGAAGGCCAATGGTTTAATTCCCTTTATTGTAGTTTCACATATTGCTGCAGTCAGAAGTAAGTGCAAGCACTCTCTGAGGCAAGCCTCTTGCTGGTTAGTAACTACTTCTCCAGCTTAATTTCTTTGTTCACTTGGAGTTTACATGGGGTTAAAATCCACATTCAGGTACTTGCTGAAGTTGGGAATGGGTGAGACTGTCACCTCCAAGAATAATAGGGGATCTCAATGAAATCTCACCATGCAAGTAAAAAAATTAATCTGATGACCACAGCGAGCCATTAAAATTTTTAAAAGGTAATGAAGAAGGGAGAGAAGGGGAGAGGAGTATAATAGCTATGAAAAACTTTTTTTTTTTTTTAAAGTAATAAAGGAATATGTGCAGTGAGTGAACACAGACAGCTATCTTGAGTTGGGGGCAAGTTAATTACATTCAAAAAAGACAGCATCTCCAGAATTTTTTTTTTCTTTTTTGCAGTGAAATATTTTAGTTCCTTCATATAGAGACATATTACACATGTTAACAACCATGAAAAACAATACAAAATGCCCTCAATTTAACAAGTAGAAAAATATAACTAGTATATATGGCAATTGTGAATCTAATACTGTACAGAAGTAATTTATGGATTTTACAAATAAATTATAGCTTAAATGCCCTTTTAAAATTCTTTTGCCCCCCTAGATGTACACTATAACTTACAGTAGGAAAGGTTCCGAGCCTAGCTTATCGCAAATCAGTGCCAGTCAAATGTTCTGCCGACAAGCTCGAAGAATTTCTTATTTGGCTCGTGAAAATATTCATGCAGTTTATTGAGGAGCTTGGGGTCGACTTGGGGGTGCGCCCGGCCTTTGGACTCGTGTAAGCAGCGGTCCCGGCCGCTGTCCCGCAGGCAATAAAAGCCCTTGGTTTTGTTAAAGTAGAAGTTCGAGGCATTGATTTGCGGCGACAGCCTCAGGAACCTCTCGACCTTTTGGATCTCGGGGAAGGGGTCCCTGATGAGGCGGTCGCCGTCCACGATGTGCATGCGGCTCAGCGAGAAGAAGCGAAGCCAGTTCTGCATGTGCACGTGGTACAGGCTGCGGTTGAGGGCCTTGTAGTCCACGTTGAGCCGGCCATCACGCACCAGGAACTCCTCGATGGACGGGTAGGGCTTGTGCTTCTGCACGTGGTTGTAGAACACTTGGGTGTAGTCGGACAGCACGCGCTCCGACGGGTCCCGCAGGATGAGCAGCAGCCGGATGGACGGGTTCATGCTGTGGACCCGCTCAGGCACTTTGGGCGACGTGAAGTACGCGGGGGTCTTTTCCACCGTGAGCTGGTGCGGGGAGGAGAAGGGCATCTGGCTGAGGTACCAGCCCAGGCCTTGGCTGTAATGCTCCTCCCAATCGAAGAAGTGCACCTCGTTCTCGGCGGCCGCCACGTCGGGATGCAGGCTGAGCATCTCCAGCAGCGCGCGTGTGCCGCCCTTGCGCACGCCGATGATGATGGTCTGCGGCAGCTGCTGGGCGGAGCCGTTGGGGGCCGCGCCTTCCCGGATCTCGTCCTGCAAGGTCGCCGCTTTCCTCACAAGCTCCGGCTGGCCCAGCTCGGCCCCGGGCACGGCGGGGCGGGAAGGCACTAGCTGGAGCTGGGCCACCAGCATCACCGCGCCCAGGAGCAGCGCGGCCATGCTGGACACCACGGTGGCTTCACTGGGCGGGGCGCCGCTGGGTCATGAAGCGCTGCCGCGAGGGATGCCTCCGGATCAGTGACACATGGGTGTCGCCGGCTTCCGATTACTAGGAAACAAAGGGGAGAAGTATTAACCCCACATAAATACTGGGCTTAATCAAGCTGACAACTCTGTCGTCTTGGGCACGACATTCACCTCCTGGGGCTTCCTCGGGTCCTTCATCCTATGAAGCAGGGGCGGCAAAGAGTTTCTGTACAGGCAAGAGAGTCAACGTTTTAGGCTTTTGGGGACATATAGTCTCTGTGGCAACTCCAACTATGTTATTTTGCTCTAAAGCACCCATAGACAATACACAGAGAAATGGGTGTGGTTGTGTTCCAATAAAACTTTATTTATGGGCACTGACATTTGAATTTCATATAATTTTCATGGGTCGTTAAATATTCTTCTTCTTTTAATTTTTTTCAAACATTTGTATTTTTACTGCTCTGTTGGCACTTTTAAAACCAGGCCAAGCTTTGGCCTGCAGTCATAGTTTGCCAACATCTGCTGTAAAGGAAAAGGTTGGGAAGGACTTTTGGACCTTGGCAAACATCAGAGAATATCTACTAGCTGCCAGCCCCAGGCAGAAGGGCAAGTGATATGGAAGCAGGCATTGTTTCTGCTCCCCAACCCACTAGGGGCTCCTGATCTAACAGGGCAGGTGAACCTGTTTGAAAGATTGAATGATTAACTTCAATTCTTTACTCTTCCCTGCATCCAATTCTTTCTATAGCCTCATTGTAGGGGGAGTGTACTTCCCAGCAATTTGATTTTGGGGTTTTTTTTATTTGCCACGAGAAGAACATGCCCTGGCCAGCCAGCTGCTGGTCCCAGGAGGAAGACAAGAGACACCTGCAGCAGAGCTGCCCCGTCAGTCCCCTGTGTGCAGCCCAGCCGTCTCCCCCAGGAGTGAGAATGCATGCTTGTGGTTTTAAGCCAGTGAGTTTTGGGGTGGTTTGTATTACAGCACAAATTTTGCAAAGGTTAATTGATACAACCAGACTGCAAGCATCAGTGTGATATATGTTACGATTATAATTTAGGCAGAGTACTGTGAAGGCCTATGTTCATTCATTTTGCCTGAAATGATTAGAGATGTCTTCCTAGTAAAGCAAATGTTTGAAGTGGGCCTAGAGGGATAAACAGGCAAGGTTACTGGAGAGAGCAAAAAACCTTCATGCATGCAAGGGTTTACTATTTATAAAGAACAGGTCTTGCAGTCTGCTCAGTGGATTGTCATTCTAACACTACAGTGTAAAGTAGAAACGCAGGACAGTTATAGAAACACAAGGACACAAAAATTTAGTACATTTCAAAATTCACGGTCCAAATTTAAAATTCTAAATTCAGGGCTCTTCCCGTGAACTGCCTCCTTTATACCTTTTTCTGTTTAACCGAGATTTATCACATTTGGGCATTAAAGTCCCTCAGGAACACGGGCACTGCTGGGCTAGATGGCATGGAGTTCCCAAAGACTCACGAGCCATGGTTGTTGTTTTTAGGGGGCTGATAAGCAGCAATACGTGTTCGACCCTCTCCCGGAAACAGCAGATTGGAAACTCTCTTTTTTTTTTTTAAGTTTATTTATTTATTTATTTTTGGCTGTGTTGGGTCTTTGCTGCTGAGCGCAGGTTTTCTCTCTAGTTGCGGCGAGTGGGGGCTCCTCTTTGTTGTGGTGCGCGGGCTTCTCATTGCAGTGGCTTTTCTTGTTGTGGAGCATGGGTTATAGGTGCGCGGGCTTCGGTAGTTGTGGCTCGTGGGCTCTAGAGCGCAGGCTCAGTAGTTGTGGCGCATGGGCTTATTGCTCTGCGAAATGTGGGATCTTCCCAGACCAGGGCTCGAACCCGTGTCCTCTGCATTGGCAGGTGGATTCTTAACCACTGCGCCACCAGGGAAGTCCCGGAAACTCTCTTTTAAGTAATCTCTGTCTAAACACGGTTCAGGAAGAGTTGCAGACAGGCCCAGTTTGGAGACTATGGGATTTACAGAGCCAGAAAAATGTTTTCTATCAAGAGGGCCCATCATCTTCTTTATGCCAGGTTTAAAATTCACTTTATTAGCTTAAAACTTGTCTAGAATGTGTAAAGAACAACAGGCAGGACTTCCATGTTTATGATCAGATCAATTGATCTACCTCCCTCAGATATTAACTGTAATAGCCACTTTGTAAAATGTATATTAAAGATCAAGCAATTAAAAAGCTGAAACCTTTAGAAAATCATAGAACACTAGAAAAGGGACTTGCCAAATCACCTGACATACTTATTTAGGAAAAAGAAAGAGAAAAAATTAAGGAGGGTTGGCCAAACAAGATGGGGCTCAAGGTTGGTCTTACTGATTGGATGAGCCCAATTTAATGGGCCATTTGTTTCAGTCAAATGGACGTTTTAGTATGTTTCAGTGAAATTCTATTTCCTTCTCAACTGCCCATGTGGGTTGACCAAAGGGACCAGCTGTGCTTGCCTTTTACATGTTCGGGGTATGTGTGTGCATGTGCAAGTGTATGCTTGTGTGTGTTTATGTATGTGTGTACACACGTGTATGTGTGTGTGCACATGTGTACGTGTGTGTGCACACGTGTGTGTGCGCGTGTGCAGGGGGTGGGGTGGGTGAAGTGATGGAGAGAGTAGCTTCTCCACACTAAACTGCTATACCCTCTGTGGTGGGTATTGTCATCCCCATCATACAGCTCTGCATCCAGACTTAGGAAACAACCTGATCCTGCAACATCTAAGGGTTAGGGTCAGAGCCCAGATCTGAGATTCATATTATCTGACTATTCATGGTCTTTCCATTCTGTTATGAGGCATCTTGATTAGCACAGTGCACATCTGAGATCTTTTTCCTAAAGGGAAATTACCAGCAGACAGCAGAAGCAAGAAACTAAATATAGTTTGTCCTTTACAAAAACAAAGCAAAAAACAAAAACAAAAACCCTCCAAAACAACCAAAAATCTGGGCAGTTTATAGTTTAAAAGCTCCTCATTTATAATTTAATAGATTCTAAAATGTATATTTACTTATTCTAAGCCATCTACATTACATTCCAAAAATACTTGAGGTATATGGAAAAAAAAAATCTTAGCTAAAGTCTCATATGTACACGTGTGTGTGTGTGTGTGTGTGTGTGTGTATGAAACTTTAGCTAAGTTTTATGTATATATATACACACACATATATATTATATATATATACACGCATATATTTGTACATCTAAATATATATAAAATGTAGTTACACACACACAGTGGCCAATGAGAGCCAAGTTCTTCCTGTTGTAGTTTGACAATGTGAATTTCTCAGTGGTACAGAGAGAATTTTTGTGCCTTTTAGTAACATTCTCAGAAAAGGAAAGATCCCCAAGCTCAGGTGAACCTGTAAGCCAGGACACCTGGGCCAGCTGATCTTGACAATGGAATTATGAGCATCAGAGCCATCACGTCATTAAGTCCCTGCTTTTCATTTTATGGGTGAGGAGGCCCTGAGGTGACAGGCCCAAGGTCAGGTAGAAAATCAGAGCCTAGAACTTGTGGATCCTGAGTTCCAGTTCTGTACTCTCTCTGTTATTATTGCTATCTCCCTAGCATGTGGTCTTAAAATAATGGCAGTGTTTTGGGGATCCTAAAGAAGAAAGCCCCCCCAAAAAACCTACCTAGCAGTGACAAGCCCTGGCTGCCAACTCCAGAATCAGCTGGTACACAGGGGATACACATATAGCATGTGGGTGAAACTCATTCACTTGTTCTACTCAGTAGAAGAGTTAAAGGAATCACACAGGCTATGGAGTCAGGAATCCTGTCTCCAGTTTTGACTTTGGTCCAAGTGCCTTAACCTCTCTTAGCCTCAGTTTTCTCATCTGTAAAGTGGTAATAATTCCACTTGCCTCAAATGGCTACTTTGGGACTGAAGTGAGATGTCCTATAGAAATGTAACGTGAAGCACATCTGCACTTTATTTTCCATTTATCAAACAAATACTTATTGAATTCATGCTACATAGCTAGCATTTTAGCTAAGCTCTGAGATGAATTCCCCACTTTCACCAATACTTTCTCCCCTCCATTATGCCAACCACGGTGCCTTCGCCATAGGAGTTATGCAGCAGATGAGTTGTGTAAATAAAAAGTGTAACACACAGTTTTACTACATTCTGAGAAAAAACTCAAATCTCCATAGGTGATCAAAAGATGCTCAGGAAAGTAACAGCAACCCCCCTCAAAGGTGATAGCAGCCACTATTTATTTATGTCTCTGACACTTAGTCATATCTTGCCCTAAGACAGATCATGTCTTATTGTTACTTTTATTATAGGTGTTAAAATGACCCACATATGCACTTGTACATTTTCCAGGAGCCCCTTTTTAAAAAGGCATCTTTCATGTAAGCCAGTATTTTCAAAATGTTATCACTCCAACACATAATCACTATATAAAATTAAGGAGATATATTTTGCATTTTTTTTGTCTTCAAAATCCAGTGTGTATACATTTACTCTTACAGGACATCTCAAGGCCACATGTGGCTACTGGCAACTGAGGTGGACAGCAGAGAGGTATTAGAACACTGAGCAGTGTTGCAATTCTTACTCTGAAATCTCTTTAACTGTGGAAAGTGCTTTCTTAATAAGTAAGATACTCTACCCCATTCACAAATTAGGAGCTCCCCAAACAGGAAAAGGACCAGGAAGGCAAGTTTGAACTTGTAAGCAGCACAAAGATAAATTGATTATTCTCCCTCCAGAAGTAAACTAGATACTATCAAAGGAATCTTCTGAAAGTCTGGAGCCCTGAGCTGGCATAGGCACAGACAAAGACTGTTCAACAGAACCTGGAGCCCGAACCACATTCCTCCCAAAAGCAATGATGGCAGCTGCCATCTGTGGCCCCTGCTACTAAGCGGACCCTAGGCTGGCAACTTTGCACACAGGACCCCTGTGATGATCTAGGTGGCAACACCCAGAGTTAGTGTATAAGTAGTTACTGGGCTCCTTGGTTTGTCTTTGGTCTTGTTGAACCATCATGCCAGGCACTGATTCTTTGATGAAGAACAGGATTCCTTGGAATGACCCAGACTTGCTAGAATGAGTATAAAATGAACCCCATCCTTCCCTTTGTAGATGGGTTAAAAGGTCCCCAAAAGAGATCCAGCCCACTCTCTGTTCACTCCCTTTTATCCGGGAGGCTGTCTGCTTCATCCTGCAGTGATAAACCAAGCTCTGAGTTTCAAGAATTCCAAAGACAAGAGTCTTTCCCATCAGCAGCACTAGGCGTCCTTGGGCCCCACCATGAAGATGCTGACCACACACCAGGCATTGGGAACACATGGCAGAGGACACAGGATTTTCCAGATGGAGATTCCCTTGCATTAAAAATTAAATCGAAACTCCTCTTCAGGTCAGGGAGGAACCTAGGATGGGACCAGCTTGCCCCTCCCGCCTCACTGCTTCCTTAAGCCAAGCCCTGATTTTTCTGTTCATTTGAACACACCAAGCTCACACCAGCTCTGGGCCTTGGCATTTACTGCTCCCTCTTTCCAGGATGCTAGCCCCAGGCTTTGCGAGGCTGGCTCTCTCTTGTCATTCAGATTTTATTTCAAATGTTGGCTTTCCCGCAATGTCAGCCCACCCACTCTCCTTTTAATCATTTTCTTTGCCATCATCTTGTCTTATATTCCTCATATACTATCCAAAATTGTTTGCTTGTTTACTGTCTGCCTCTCCACCCAACAATGTTAATTCAGAGCTTCCTTATCGGTGTCCTGCCTCTTTTTGCTGCATCCTCTGGGGCTGGCGTGATTGCTAGTACACAGTGGGTACTAGAGATGCTATTTTCTGAATGAACACATCGAATGCTGTGGAAAGTCAGGCAAATGACTGAAGGCACTGAGAAAGGCTTTTAATTCAGCAGAAAGAGAAACTTAACAGTCTGTCCATTTATGAAAAAGACTGAGTCAAAAAGTAGTGAGTTTTCCCTCCCTAGAGGGTCAAGCAGAAACCAGATGTTAAGAGGGGGACTCAAAATTTCTCATGGCGATTGGACAAGATCACCCGAGAGTCTAAAACATATTTTCATTACAAAAGGAGGGGAAGCAGTGAAATAACCCTTCAAAAATATTTTAATTTTCTCCTTAATTCTTCTTGCTACATAGTTCACATCATGACCTACATTTCAAATGTAACTAATACAATATATTTGCTCTCAGTCCCACCACTGGAGTATATTCGTGGATAAAATGAAATAACTAGGATATTTAACAGGAGGGAAATTCAGTGCATCGGGAACAGTGACACCTGCGGTCCCTGTGTCTGCAGGAAAAACTTCCCAGTCTCTCAACAAAAGACAGTGACCCAGCTGGCACAGGTGAGAATCTCCTCGGATAACAGGGACGATCAAAACATGGGGACCCAATTCGTCTAAGGGATCTGACAAAAGGGTTGGAAAGAAATAGATTCCTCCCTGGGTGCCCACCGTGTTTCAGGCAGTAGGCACTCGTGTATAAATTATCTCCCCTAATACTTGTAAGGATAGTAAGAGGTGGTTAGTCTCCTTTTATTTTATATATTTTTTTAAGCAATGAAAAGGCAGTGTGCAGTAGTAGGAAAGCAAAGAAGCTTTTGTAATTGGACAGACCCAGGCTAGAATTCTTATACCTAACTGACCTCAGGTAAGTTTCTCACCTCTCTGGGGCTCAATGTGCCGTTCTGCAAAATGGGCTAAAATCTACTTCATAGGGATGCCATCGTGACTCAATAAGATTACCCACGCCAAAGAGATAGTGCAGTGCCTGGCACTCACTGGGCGTTCAACGAATGTTAATGGCCTGTCTCTCTCTCCCCAAGGCAGACATGGAAACATGCTATTAAGTTTAAATGACCTTTTCAAGGTCACAGAACCAGGGAGTGTGATGACTAAAATTCTGCAGGCCATCTGTAAAGCCCATTGTGCTGCTTTGCCTTTGAACGGAGATGCCTTCTGTAGGCAGCGGCAAGTGCATTCCAGGCAGAGGGGAGAGCTTACTCCAAAGAATGATAACATAGCAGGAAGGATAAGAGCTCTTGTGCTGCTCTACAAGAACTGTTTCTCTCCAAGCATCCCCGAGTATTGAGTGATTTAATTTTCTGGAATGCACTGATACTTGAGCCAAGACAGTTTGGTCAGAACTGTCATTTCCATATCCAACCAAACTTCTGAGCAATTAACAGTATAGGATTTTTTGTTCATCTTTAGGAGAAAAAAATGTCTTCACTTTTACCTTTGCAATGCTAACTTAAGAGCGCATGGCAGAGCTGTCAAATTTCCATCCTTGGCAGATCATCTTGGAAACCAAGAAAGAGGAAACAGATTTAGCTCATGCCTGTCAGTCTACAAAAGGACAGTGAGATCTCAAGACTAGCATTAATATTTATTTCCTTGAAATTGCCTACACATGACACTTGTCATCCAGTGTTGACATTCACTTTTGTTTGGATTTACTTATGGTAATTGCTGTGAGGTAGGATGGGATGGAAAGAGTCCAGGGTAGAAAAGACCCCAGGTCAGTCCACATAATGTTAATAAGTTTATCTGGGCCACATTGGCTACCTGGGAAAAGGAGGAGTAATTGGCCCTGTTTTCCCCTTGAAAAAGATCAGGACTCTTCCAACACTCCCTCTTCCAGACTTTCTATGCTCTGTTGCTTCCATGGCTCGGCTGGGAGGTTCCTTATATAAAGGTTACCTGCATAATGAATGTAATTCTTCAGGATTGAAGGAAGGAGGGACCTGGGCCAACCAGGGAGGGCAGCATGGTGGGGCAAGGCTTTAGGGCCAGAAGATTTCAGTCACAGCATTTTGCCGAGCTTCTGAGAATTCCATGATACCACGATGATAAAGGCAAACTGCCCCATAGGTAGTCTGAAGTCAACCCATACAACGTTGTTTTCCAAATCAGTGAGAGATTAGGGTTGAAGCATCTAGAAAGGAGTTGCAAGTGGGAGGTGACTAAAGCATCCCCCCAGGAGCTCTGTCTGCCCCATGACAATCACCAGGAACAGTGCTTTGCAAACTTACACGTGCACACTGACCCGCTAGAGATCTAGTTCAAAATGCAGATTCTGATCCAAGAGTTCTGGGGAGAGGCCTGGGAGTCTGTGTTTCAATAAGCTCCCAGGAGAACTGGTCTGCCCACCCATAGCCCTTGGAATGGCAAGAATTCAGTGAGCTTGGAACAACTGTGCTCATTCACATTCAGATCCTGATGCCCTTGGCCTTGGGCTGCGAAGGCTGATGTGCCTTTGGATTTTGTTTCTTATGACTGTTGGGGCAGTTTGCTTTTAAATCCAGGTTTGGAACCACCTGCGGCAGACAAAATAGGGATCAGTCCGGTCACAGAGGTGGTGTTATGTGTGGAGGGGGGCAGAGGGGAGATGTTGGAATTCAGAGGATTTAGAGCCAAAAACCCAGGCTCAAATCTCAGCTCTATAACCTAAAATCCACAAGACAGTATTGAAATCTCAGAGCCTTAGATTGAATGCCTTGGCCCAATATATACCAATTTTGAGGATTAAATAGAACAGTCTATGTGGTGCTTACGAAGTTGCCATATTGCCTGGCCCAAGGCAAGCCCTTCAATCGTGGTAGCTATTTTTGTCCCTAAAAAAAGAAGCCTGTGTGGTATAAATGGGAATCAAGGATGATAATTAGTCAAACGCATTTGTTCATGATCCAAAGTACTGCAGTGACTCAACCAGACAGAGGCTTCCAGAAGAAAGGACAGTGACACACAGAAGCAATCCAGTCTCTCTATCTGGGGAGGGGGCACCCAGAGGGTCCTCCACGAATACCCCCTGCCTGATTGATGGGCAGCCATATGTGTGCAGTGGGGAGGCCCCCAGGAGGGCTGAGGAGGAGGGGCTACTTCTCCTCAACATGTTTAATCTGCGGTGCTGTGCACAGAAGGCAGCAGTGACCTAAATAAATCCTTCATTAGAAGCAGAAACACACTGGCACAGGCAGAGTTCTGTGACAGGAGGGCGGACAGGGCCTCTCTTATTACTCAGTGCGGCTGAGTGGAAAAGGGGGCCGTGCTAGCAGACAGGAGACAGGAGCTGGCTGCCTCAGTGCATTTGGATATGCATGGCTCGATCCCTGCCCCCGGTGTGACCCAACCTCCCAACAGGTACCATCTGACTGTGCGAACCTCCCTGGCTGAGGTGGACGGCCATGATCACCCCACAGATGGCCAGCACCTATGAAATCTATACATTTCCCCAGAAATGGCAAGGAAAGACACACAGAGCATCAGAGGCCAAAGAACCCTGCGCTGTCATCTTGTCCTGTCCGTATTCCTGTTGATGGGGAAACAGGTGGGCACAGAACGGGAACCCCAAGGTCAAGTGTGTAGGGGCTGAAATGAATCAGAAAGCAAGGTCTCCTGATTCCCATGCCACCGGGGCCGAAACACATGGGAATCTGTGTTTCTTTTATGTTGGGACAGGGAACATTAGAATACTTTGCAGCTGATAATATGTATATACAAGCCAAAGTAAATTCTTCCCCTGGGTGGGCAAAGGTAGAGGGCAGATTTGTCTCATTTCTTGAGCCAGACTGTACAGAGTGAATTTTGTTTCCCCCCAAAATTCAGAGGTTGAAGCCCTTATCCCCAGTGTGGTGCATATTTGGAGATGGGGCCTTTGGGAGGTAATTAAATTTAGATGGAGTCCTGAGGATAAGACCCACAATGGGATGAGGGTCCTTACGAAAAGAGGAAGAGAGATTGGTACTCTGTCTGCCACTTGAGCACACTAGGAGACAGCAAACATCTGCATCCAGGAGAAAGCTCTCACCAGGAACGGAATCTGTTGGCATCTTGGTCTTGGACTGCCCAGACTGGAGAGCTGGGAAAAATACATTTTTGTTGTTGTTTAAGCCACCCGGTCTATGGCATTTTGTTACAGCTACCTGAGCAGACTCATACACAGCCCTTAGAAGAAATAGTAAAGAAAAAGAGTCTGCTTGCGACTGCTTCCACTGTGTAAGTTTTCCCAGGGCTAGCACACAGCGGTCTCCTGGATCAGGCAAGTGATATCAGCCTAGGAAGCCTGCTGGCCAGTGGGGACGGCAGCAAGCAGCCATGTGTGTACGTGGTCTGTCTAAGGAGCCAGCTGTTGCCAGCTCCGGCAGATGTGGCTGGAGACAAGAGACCCGTGTAGGCTGATCTTTGGATTTTTCAAGATTCAACAATGGATATTTATGTGAAAACTCCTGATTATTACTATTTATGAATGTAATAAATGGCTATCAGTTGCCAAGACAGGTGAAGATGAAAAAAAGAAAAGATTAGAAAGCAAGTCTGCAAAGACTGATGCCTCAGATGCCCCCCCAAACTTTTACAAGGCACCTATGATGTTTCTAGGATTATACTGAGTTCCTGGGGACACAGAAATAAACCCGTGACCGTCCTCAGAGCACCCTGTAAAGTAGAAGATACAGGTGGAAGGAGACCTGCTACCGTGTTCAGTGTGGGCAGGGATTAGGCACAGCTGCATCAGAGCCCAGGGGAGAGAGGCCACACAGGTAGAAGACCAGGGAGGGCCTGGTGCTGTTCTACCAAAAGGTGATCAATGGCCGGGTATAACCCGGGAGGAGGCTTGGGGTCTGCTCAGCAGGTAGTCCCCCAGGGACAATCATCCCAAATGGAGTTTGTAGCAGAATCAGGGCAGGGCAGGGCAGGTTGCGGGGACTCGGCCTGTGCTGGGGTTGGCTGTGGAGGTACAGTCTATGGGGGAGGGTGACACATACGAGGCTGCAGGAGCCAGCAGGGGCCACGACTTGAGATTCGGAAACACACTGGAGGGAAAAGAGCCATGGCAATGGAACAAAGCAAAAAGTGCTGAGCTTGAATCCCAGCAATGCCACTCACAGATTCCAAGACGGGGCAAGTTAATGGAAAATCTTGGAAACTACTGCTCACTTTTGGTCCAAGAGCTTGTTTTTGTCTTTGCTTTGGATATGCATGTTCTTGGTTTAATATGATCATTTAAAGGCAGACATTTAAGTGAGAGCTTAGTACTGACCTTGAAACACGCCGGAGGTGCAGTGAGGACTAAGACATCCCTGCCTGCAAGTCGCTGAGGGGGAAACAGGCATGGACAGAATTAAAGCATGATGCCATGGCTGGTTTTGATTTTACATTGTCTGTATTTTTGTTTTTTTTCCTTTTTTGAATTAAATTGCTGCTGTTCCTGTAACAGCACTGAATACAGCAATGGTGGTGCATGGATTTTTCCTCCACCCCCCCGCATACACATAGGGCTGTGATTTCTGTTCATCCCTTAAAAATTTTTTTAAAACACTATTTAAGTTAAATATTCCTTTATTCTTAAGCTTCAGGTTTTACAAAATGAATTAGTGTCTCATTTGCCTCTGATTTGAGCTTGAACTTATCTATAATGAATTTACTTTAAACAGGAAACACCTACCTTATTATCTCAGTCATCTTGAAATCTTTAAATGCCATTTAATCTATTGAAAAGATCTTGCACTAGACACACGCTTCTCTGTGATCTCTTGTTATCTCGTTATATTTTCAGTATCTTCAGATTAAATATAACACTCTACAATAATTTCAATCATCGTCAGCCTGGTCATTTATTCTTTCTGAATGTTGCTGCAGAGTGATTTATGGTTTCTTCTTTTAAAATATTTTCAATTTATTATTACTTAAATAACATATTTGAAACGATCTGGCATCTGAGGGAGACATTCAGGAATCCTAAGATGAATTACAAGAGCTCAGAGGGGGCAGGCTGGTGGTTAACAGTGTGGGTTTGAATCCCATCTCCATCCCTTACTCCCTCTGTGTGACCAAGAGCAAGTTATGTGTTCTCTGTGTGCTTCTTTTTTTTTTTTTTTTACCTGAAATGTAGGGATGGTTACAGTATTAATTTTGTAGGATTGTCATGAGGCTTAAAGGAGATATTTACTACATGAGTGCTAAGAAGAGGGCCTGGCATATAGAAAACCCTCACCAAATGTCATCATCAGCCCTGGCAGGACTCTGTTTTCCACCGTAGTGGTTGATAAAGGTCTTATTCAGGTAGTCAATATTGCTAACACCGATCATTTCAGGCAGATAAAATGCATCTCCACAAAGTCACCTTTGCTTGAAAGGACCAGTGCACAAGAGTGAGCGTGGTGCTGAGCTGGCGTCAGGAGCTGGGGTCTAGTCCCAAGTTCTGTCCTGACTTCTGTGTGACCTTGGCCAAGACAAAGAAATACTCTAAGCCTCTTTTACAAAAGGAAACAATTGGCCCACAAATGCTAAGAACATCCGCCCTCTTATACCTATCTACAATGCAAAGGCTTTAGAGAATTAAGAAACATTCTTGACTATCAAAGCAAGATACTATTATCCCCTAGGGGCAAGACAGGAATAAAGACACAGACCTACTAGAGAATGGACTTGAGGATATGGGGAGGGGGAAGGGTAAGCTGTGACAAAGTGAGAGAGTGGCATGGACATATATACACTACCAAACGTAAAATAGATAGCTAGTGGGAAGCAGCCGCATAGCACAGGGAGATCAGCTCGGTGCTTTGTGACCACCTAGAGGGGTGGGATGGGGAGGGTGGGAGGGAGGGAGATGCAAGAGGGAAGAGATATGGGAACATATGTATATGTATAACTGATTCACTTTGTTATAAAGCAGAAACTAACACACCATTGTAAAGCAATTATACTTCAATAAAGATGTTAAAAAAAAAGATACTATTATCCAAAATTCCAAACAAAACAATTACTGTTAAAAATAAATCATAAAGTTTTGTCACTTGGCATCAGTCTAAAATTTCATGGGTTAAAGGTAGCAACATGTCTTGAATTTCTACACTGCTAAAGTCCTTTTGATATAAGGGAAAATAATACAGCTTCTAGCAGGAAAGACTGTCCCCTTGGGTAGGGTCTCCCAAACTACCTGCTGCTCTGGTTCTATTCAGATCGTATTCAGCGTTCATTTAACAAATATTAATTGAATGTATCACCTGATTAAGAGGTGGATCAGCTAGATTAGAGAACCATCTCCAAAGGATGCTTAGTCACCACCAGAACAAAACAAGATGAAGAAAAATAGCATTATATAAAAGGCTTCTCAGTGATTAGAAGATATACAATTAAACCAAGCCCTTCAGGCTGGGGTAGGGGCTGAGGGGTTGTGTGTGGTGAGATAAGCCTTCCCCACACCCAACTCCAAAGGGTCAGTTTCAGGACCTCCTAGGCTGGATAGAAGCAGTGGACTCTAGGGCTTTTGCTTGTGTAAGAGAGGGATGTAAGTTTGGGAGTGAGCAAAATTGCTTAAGACAACAGGAAAGGGCTGAGGGCTGCCACAGGGGTCCATTTTCTTGGTTCTGACCACACATAACATTCAGTCTCTCCCTAAATAAATGAAGATGCAACTTTTGAAGAATAGTTGGACGTGTAAAAACCCAATTATCAGCCTGCTCAGCATAGCTACAATTCAGCCAAGCCCTAAATAGACTTGTTGTGTATCAGGCACTGGGGAATTGGAGATACAGCTTGCATCCTGTTCCTTCCCTCAAATAACTCAGGTACACGCAGGGGTGTAGGGTGTACTGGGAGGCAAATGGAGGGAGAGGAGGCAAAATATGTGATGACTGCACTAAGGTTAGGGCTGAGAGATGGCTACAGATGTGCTGCTTATTAGCAGAAAGATTCATAGATAACAATAATGGGTAGACATACATCACACATCAAATTATTTTGGTCTTATTAATGTGTCAAGAGACGAGAAGAATTGTAACAGAGTTACATTTAGAAATAGTTTGTTTTGTGTTTCAAAATCAAAGATGGAAAGTGGGGTGGGAATGAGTTATCATGTCCCAATAACTGTATTTCTTTCTCCAATTCTTAGTGAACAAGAAGGAAAAAGCAAAGGCATTGGAAGAGGGAGTGAACAAACAGAGGTCTTCATGTGATTTTCTACATTGCTCTTTGTTTTCTGGTGTTGATTAGATTTGACGGAACTTCAGTAGGGCTCATCCATGGGATTCCCCATTCCAGTTCCTTCTGAAAGGAATCTGCTGCATAAAATTGTGTTTGTGTGTGTGTGTGTGTGTGTGTGTGGGAGAGAGAGGGAGAGAGAGAGAGAGAGATAGGTCCAATGATGAACTAAGTTTTCAAGACTTCTGCAACTTTCACACCCTCTCAAGGCTATCAATGCACTAACGAAGCTAACATGTGTCTTGAGGTCCTGCCCATGTGATGCTTCCATGACAATGTTTCCAAAGTTGTCAAAGAAAAAATCTGACTGTGTCCCCCTTGATCATTGAGCCACATTGCTTTCCCACTTTGACAACTACCTTCATTCCCCCACCAGCTGGTAGGAACATGCAGGCCTGGCTTTGTACTCCAGATTAGGACCAAACTCAAATTAGCATTGGTGTCCAACATGCCAGGGAAAAGGAGGGGCTTGGCCAAAGCACAAGGGTTCAAATTAAATGAGGTTTTGAAGATTGTGCTGAAATTTATGGTTTGGCTTTCCACAAGTCTCCTTCAAATGTTTAGAGTCATAGGGAGAAAGACATTTAGTGTGAGTCACTAAATTAGATTTCAAGAAGATTTCTTCTTACACATATTACTCTCCTTCTTCCCTCAGACACCACACCCAGGAGTCTATGTGATTCGCTCAGGACACAGACACCAGGCTTCCTGAGGGCAGGTCCCTTCCGGGCATTGCCCAGGGATACAGGAAGGAGACAGGTCCCCCCCTCAGCCTCCAGGAGACCACTGTGGAAGGGGAAAGATGGATGTGGAAATATATACTTACAGCCCAATGAGATGGAGGAGACTTTGGGGTAGACACTATTTTAGCAACTTAAAGGAGGCCAGGAAGGGGAAGTTTGTGACATGCTTCGTGAAAAAATACCTAAGAAACATTCAGAGGTCTGATGAGGACAAAAGCCAAGCTCATCGCTTTTAACGGACATCCAGGGTAAAGTATATAAACAGAAAAATAGAGAAATAAATAGAACGGTGTGGGAAGATCAAAGCAAGTGAGTTGATATCTGCCGGGGTTTAAATCCTGGCTTAGTTATTTGATCACGTAAAAGCTACCTGCCTCCCTGGGTCTTATTTTTTCCCATCCAAAGATAGGGTATGCTTCCTACCATGTTGAGTGGCTATAAGAATTAAATGAGATATTGCAGAAAAATACCTTAGTCCACCTGACACAGGGTTAGATCCTCAATACATAGGAGTTCAATAAAATTAGTTCAGTCAACAGTAGTATGATGAATTAGCTTGAAGAGAAAAATAAAAGGACAATAATAGCAATGAAAATTCAGATTTTTATAACAACTAGGCTGCTCAATAATTGTCGTAAGTAAAGAAAGGAATTGCAACATTCCAAAAATTGACAAGGAAAAGCATTCTTAGGAAAAAGTGGAAAATTTTGAGTATTGAGAGCTATGCAGAGAGAGATAGATGACAAAGAAAACAGCAGAATGAAAAGCACAGAGTGGCTCAATCTAATGTTTTTAAAGGACAACAATTATGAGCTAATTACCCTTTGCACCATCTTTGCAGAGGACCGTAAAGAACTATTTAAGTAAGAAAAGGCAGCAGGTGAAGGCAATTCTGAACACATGAGATTGTTTAAATCAGCAGGGCCCGGTGGCTTGTGTAATCAGAATCGTCACTAATGGCTCCATGCCAACCCCGAGCCCTTCTGCTGCATCTGCTGGAATTTGTGTGATGGAGGAAGCGTGGCTGGGATCAGAGCAAGGCCAAGGCCGGCTCCACTTTCAAGACTAAACAGTGTAGAGCCCTCCCTGGGACAGGGGCCTCCCAGGCTAGGGGAAGGCTTATGCACACAGGGCTGCCTGCAGTGAGAGGGCTCGGGAAAGGACAGAGCGCCGGGCGGCACTCACTTTACCCAGAGGACATTTTCTGGGGTCACTTTCATTCCTTGGTGGGTCACTAAGGACAGCTGCCTATCTGAGCTCAAAAAAATCTGAACTAAAACATCAGGCTTCTCTCAAAGACTGATGTTTCTGTTTATGATAACGGTACTTTCACTTCCCAGCGGCACATTCTGTTGAGCAATCCTGCACTGAGATCGGGGAGCAGGCAGGAGCGGGTGCAGAGCTCTAAGAGCAGTGGTTTATCCTGCTCTCTGGGGGCAGCTGTTTCCTGAGGGATGCGGTGAAGCCCACAGCAATCACAGCAACGTCACGGCGCCAGAAGGAGCCAGGAGAACTGAGAATCGACCCCACATCTCAGTGCCTCCTCCCTCGGTGGCTTGTCCCACTCAGGTTGGTGGCAGGACTCTGCCCACTTGAGGCTCTCAGAGACCTAGAAAGACAGTGCAGGCCATCACGCCAGAGTGGGGAGTAAATGCACAGAACCTCAGCTGGCCCTTCAAGCTCCAGGAAGTGACACTTCGCTTCCTCTTACTTTCACTGCCCACAGCAAGTCACAAGGCCATCTGATCTTCAGATAGCAAAAATGCAACCCTACCCTGTGCATGGGAGAGAGAGAGCCGCAGAGCTGCCACATGCAACTGCCACATGCACGTTATTTATTATGGATGGAGCTGGGGGGGGGGGGTTGGAGAGCATCCAGGACAGACCTAAGGGAAGGACAGAGCCTGGAGCTAATAAAAAAGGGGGAAGGGCTTCCCTGGTGGCACAGTGCTTAAGAATCCGCCTGCCAATGCAGGGGACACGGGTTCGAGCCCCGGTCCGAGAAGATCCCCACATGCCATGGAGCAACTAAGCCCGTGCGCCACAACTACTGAGCCTGCACTCCAGAGTCCACGAGCCACAACTACTGAGCCTGCGCTCTAGAGCCCACGAGCCACAACTACTGAGCCCGTGTGCCACAACTACTAAAGCCCGCGTGCCTAGAGACCATGTTCTGCAACAAGAGAAACCACCGCAATGAGAAGCCCGCGCACTGCAACAGAGTAGCCCCCGCTCGCTGCAACTAGAGAAAGCCCGCATGCAGCAACGAAGACCCAACACAGCCAAAAATAAACAAATAAATAAATTTTAAAAAAAGCGGGGAGGCTGTCAGAGGAAACAGCATGGGCAAAGGGTGGAATATCCACGTTCCTGATTTATCTGGGGAAACAATGGGCAGTCCTGTGGTCAGAACACAAGGTGTGTGTCAGATCAGAGGATGGTGAGGGACAAGGCTTGAAAGATTAGAATGTGAATGCCATGCTGCAGGACTTGAATTGCATCATTACTTGTATTATATTTTTAAAAAAACCAAAACAGCAAAAGAAAAGCTAGGTTTTGAGCACCCACTCTGGGCATTAAATGTTCCCTATGCACCACCACATTTAATCCTGACAAATCAGAATTAAAAACAGAATATATTGGGTTCTTAGGTTTTTTTAGTCAACAGTTATTTCTTGGGAACAGATTAAACATTAAATAAGTGTATGAAAAAATCCATAATTAAAAATCACAGAGTATGTGAGGTTTAGAGAGACGATTACCTTGCCCAAAGGGATACTGTGATGTAGCAACATGGATGGGCCGAGATCTCATCTATGTTTAAGTGTCCTGCACTCAAACACTAATACGGTAAATCATGGGGCTCCATGGGACATTCTTCCCCAAGGGACAGGGCAGGGACCTGATTATATTTGTGTTTTGCAAAGATTGTTTGGGTCAGGGCTGGAGAAATTAACATAGAGAAATACTGCAGATGCAAATGGTTGTAAAAGTTATGGAGCTGGGGAGGGAAAGAAAAGCATAACCCGGAGAATACAGGATTTGTATTTCAGCTGAAGACAGAAATAAGAGATGTTATGAAGCGGAGCAGGATCCATTGCCAATTGCAAGATACAAACATAAATGTAATAGTTGCTCAAAGGCAAGAGGGATCAATTCAGGATGACCGTATTCGATTAATTGGCCTCTTCCACAGTTTCAAATGTCTGTGGCCTTAGTTTCTCCTTCTGTAATGCTGGCCTGTGGGCAAATTTTTGGCTAATGGGACCTACTGGGGAATCTTCTGCAGGCTTTTGAGAAAGGTTTCCTTCCCCGATTAAAAGAGTTCCCCAACCTTCCTCCCTTCCTATGTTAGAGCAAAGGGATGAGCGAGGCTGCTGGGGGCACCATGGGCTTCTCACCACCTGGAAAGGGATCAGGAAGGCAATACACAGCTAGAGCCTTAGCAACGTTCTTGATCTGCTTTTCACACAAAATCAGGCTTACCAGCAAGAAGAGCTAATGATCACTACTAAGTGCTGCATTATACACACTTCCTTGGTACCAGACTCTCAAATCAGTGTTTCACATATGTTATCAAACGTGATTCTAGCAGCAAAAAGTCCATGAAGAAGTATAATTCCATTTAACAAGGCAACCAACGCTGGGAACAGCGTTTTCCCCGATGTCAAACACCTCAGATAATACACTACCTTCTGGAGCAGGGGCAGTTCTTTTTTGTGACCTCCAAAGTGCTCTGGCCCCAAGGATGCTCCCACCTGGCTGAACAACTGAGGAGGACCGACCTGTCCCCCAAGAAAAGGTCAGTTCCTCTGATGTGTGGTGTGGAAAGCGCTTAAAGATCAGAAGGGAGGGAACCATTTCACAGGGAGATATAGGGGCAGGAGTGATGCCACCCTGAAACTCTCTCTAATAAGAGTCCATGTTTAATGAATGGAAATGTAAAACTAAACCCAAAATAACAGACCCACCCCTCGCAGCAAGAGGAGGACCAAGAGGGGCACAGTGGCTGTTCCCTCCACACAATGTCACTGGGTTCCCTTGGGTTCAGTTGTCATCTAGGACTTTATGCTGTTACAGAGCAGGGGGAAAGGTTCCAGTTTCTCTATTTCCATCACGTTCCACATTCTTTACAGTTTCACCACTACAGTTCTTGCGTCTGTCCCTCAAGGTCATAGGTATTAAGCTGGGGTCCTGAGAAGCCTTGGGAGAGGGAGTGGCATTTACTTAAATGACTGCATCGGGACGGGATTTAACCAGGGACTTACTGTTACAAGATGTCACTGCACTTCCCTGGGCTTCAAATCCTGTCTTCTTACAATCCTTTTCTGCCCTGCTTCTCTCCCTTCTCTTCTCTTCCCTCCCTCTTCCCCAGGTTCTTGCTCCCTCCCTTTCTCTCTCTGTACTTTGTGTCTTCCCCTAACAGTAATACCTTTTCTACACTACTGCTTCTAAGCTATTGGCCCAGAAAATGAAATAATAAGATTTGTACGGATTATATAAATTAAGACTAAAGAAACAAAGGGCAAAAGACTCAGAGAGTCTCCCAGGAATATGATGCATGAGATTCAGTCCATGGTCTCTGTGACATGACATTGAGTTTGCAATCTCAAGGTCTACACTGCTTTCTTTTGTCGTCTTATTAATAACATTTTTTAAAAAGCTGACTATGAGCCAGGCACCATGTAAATGCTTGACACTACTTATTTGGTTTAATGTGCACTAAGCAATCCTCTGTTATAATTTTAATTATGCCCATTTTGAAGATGAGGAGACTGAGGCTTAGGGAGGGGAAGTAACACCTCCTACTGCATGGCCAAGAAGTAGCAAAGTAGAACTAACCAGATCTCTCTGGCTGATTAAGACTACATCCTCACCACCATGCCGCTTTGCCTTCTTTCTGGTCCATATTCTGTATAAACATAATGCTAGTAAGCAGCTCAGGTTAAATGAGGAGTTAGTAATATCAGATGCAACAGAAACTGATTATTTTGGCATGAGCAGTATCTCACTATAGAAGAAAGCATTAAATTCTGCTTGGGAAAAGTCTACCGGCAGCCAAAGTCTTGTTTATTGAGTTCCCCAGCAGGTTATTACCTGAAATGGAAACACATTTTCACGGCCATCCTCAGAACAACATATTCCAGCAGTCCTGGGGAGATCTCGGACTCAATTCATAACTTGAGTTCATCTACTTGGGAGGAGCGGGTCTGAAAGGCCCTCTCACTGTTTTATGAGCTTTGGATTCATCTGATGAGGGAGAAATTGCAGGTGTGAGTTTTCAAAGCACAAAGTATTCCTTCAGTGTACTCAGTGGAACCCTTGTATGTGCCTCTAGTTCCAACTCCAGCCCTGCAGTAAATGAGCTCGGAGCAATATTGTTGAATAATGTGCTGTGTTAGCAGACTGAATGCTCCCCTGGTAGCCTCGTGGGATTAAAATACCTTCTTCCCAAAGGGTATTGGGAATAATCTGGTGCATGCATGGGAGATATCCGACTAACTTATTAAATGCACTCAGAGATCTGACTTGTCCACAATTCTTCTGCTTCTTTTAGCAAACAAGTAAGCTTGCCTTGGTTTAATCTGTTGCTATGCTCATCAGAGAAAACAGCCCTTCCTGCTCTCCTTGGATCCCTGGCTAAGTCATTTCACCTCCAAACTACTGTATTCTCCTCTCTGTAACTGCCTCCAGCTCTAGAACGTTCACCAAAGGCATCACCCAGAACTGTCACTGCAAGAATAGAGATGCTTAATAAAATATAGGACTTCCGGTTAAATTTAAATTTCAGAAAAAACAATCAATCGTGTCTTAATATTGAGTATCTGGGATATACCTATACTAAAACAGTATATGCTGTTTATCTGAAATTAAAATTTAACTGGGTGTCCTGTATTTTTATTTGTTAAATCAGGCAACTCTGCATAAGAAGAACATAAGTTTTCTTGAGCACTACGCTAGGCATTTGATATGGGCAATCTCTTTTTTTTTTTTTTTTTAAATGTTAGTGTTCTTATTTCTTTTTTTTTTTTTAATTTTTTTTTTTTTTATAGCTACTTTATTTATTTATTTTTGGCTGTGTTGGGTCTTCGGTTCGTGCGAGGGCTTTCTCTGGTTACGGCAAGTGGGGGCCACTCTTCATCGCGGTGCGGGGACCGCTCTTCATCGCGGTGCGCGGGCCTTTCACTATCGCGGCCCCTCCCGTTGCGGGGCACAGGCTCCAGACGCGCAGGCTCAGTAGTTGTGGCTCACGGGCCCAGCTGCTCCGTGGCATGTGGGATCTTCCCAGACCAGGGCTCGAACCCGTGTCCCCTGCATTAGCAGGCAGATTCTCAACCACTGCGCCACCAGGGAAGCCCTGGGCAATCTCTTTTAATCCTCATTAGAATGTTGAAAAATCTGAGACCCAGAAAAACTGTCTATTTCTCAGGGTGATACAATCAGTAAGGAGGGGATCAGAAATGCCAACAGACATGACTTCAAACGCGATGCTGTTTCCACCTCAAGAATAACTCCGAAATCTAATCCCAGAAGCCTGTAATTGACACCTTTTCTGTCCTTCCTATCCGGGACACTGCGAAAAATCTGGTTGAAGACGTAATTTACATCAAGTGCAAGTGAGTTTTCCAGAGACAGTGCCAGCCTGCTTTCACTCCATGCCACTTGAGTATGTATTTTTCCGAGCACAGCTAGAAGAGCATGCCTTTTCATTTCAGCTGCATCTGCAATCACCTTTCTCCCACTGTATTTTAACTGCTGATGCAGGACTCTGATTTACTCTCCTAAACTAAAGAGTGAAGACATTTACATAAAGCAACCCTATTGCAGGGTGTACCTAATCTGCAGAATTCTAGGGGAAATTCAACAAGACACAAAACGCATCTCAGAAAGTGCTGAAATGGAAGTTCTTAACGAATCAAAGGAGACGTGAATGTTTGAAATCTAAATATATTTCTCCGCTTATAGAAAACTCAGTCCTCCAGGGGTTTAACCAATCTCCACCTTGAGCGATCTGCTCACTGCAGGCGGAGAAGCACAGCCCTGGATCCAGGGTCTGCTGCCTTCGTTCTGAGGATCTAAGGAAAGTCGCTTCACTTCTGGACCTTGGTTTCCTTAAATACAAAATGAAGATGCTAAGAGCTCCCTGTCTCCCTTGAAGGACTGGGTACAGAAGAAAAAGGAGACAGTGGGTATTAACGTACTAGATGGAAGTAAAGAGTTATCATTTTCACTCTTTTTTTCCGTCCTTTTTAATCATTTTCATTCTTTTCATGCCAGAGTGCTTTGGAGCTGCCAGGATCTAATCAGGGAAGGGTTTGTGTTTAGCATGTCAGCTCTTCACCTGGGCTGACCACACTGGGAATCCCTAAAACCGACAAATGAGATCGCACCTAGGGCTTGGGGCCATATTTTGATTATCTTGTATCATCATCGTTCTTTGGCTTTTCTCTGCAAGCCTCTCTCTTTCCCCCATGAAGCCTTTCCTAATTCCCCCAGGCAGAAATGTTGCATCTTGTTTCTTTTCTGAGCAACTACTTGAAACCAGACACACTGTTCTGGAAGCTGGTGGGAGAAACAAGCCTGCACCTCCAGATGCCTGCTCACACAGGGTGCATATTCTGATGGGGGCGTGAGAGATAGTGAGCAAGTGAACCAATGAAGTAATGAGAGGACTCCAGATAAACATTATGGCTACAAAACCATGCTGTGGGAGAGAGTACTGCAATGAAAGAAATAAATAGGTTGATTGTAAAGGTGTTCTCAAGGACAGGCTTACCTGATGACACAGGCAAAGGCTCAAACAGGATGCATTTCTCAGCTCATATGTGAAAAAAAAAAATGCTAATTTATCTGACTGCCATACTAAACTGTAAGTTCCTCAAGAACAAGAACTATTTTTTTAATTTTCTGCAGAACTGCCCTGGCAACAACAGTCACTATTAATGGCTGGGCCGACTGGGGAGAGGGTGTACTAGAGTTTCAAAAATCTTAGAACAGATTTTTTAAATACTTTGTTTTCTTGACACAAAATGAAATTTGGTAATAACACAAAATGTCATGGCCAGGTAAAAAAAGCTTTAAAAAAATCTTTACTGATGATGGGGTCCAGGATTCAAACAGGTTGAGAAGCACAGACCTAAATTGTTCCTGACACATATCAGATGCTCCATTAAAAAGATGCTGAATGCCAGCATTCTGAATGTCAAAACTCAATAGTTATGACACCCTTTCCACCCTCCTTGTTCACTTTAGCCATCTACTCTTTTGCTATCATTTATTCATGTCTTCCATGCTGGTCTACAATTTCCTTGAGGACTGTCCCTTGATTGGTTTTGTCTGTTAGTGGATTCTAGCACCTAATCCAGCGCCCGGCACCTGCTGGACACTCAATGAATGGGCTCAATAGTTGATTTCATTAAAATTAAGAAAACAGTCTGTTATTAGGGGTTTACCCACAATAGCAACTCCCAGAATATAATCCAGGGTCCAAATTCCCACACCCCAAAATCTTTTATTTCCGACAGTGAAACTTGACTTTGGTTATGCTGAGTCAGAGACTGAACTTGGAGATTCCTGCCCCCGCTGCGGAAGGTTTTACCCCAGCACCTTTACACTTCCTCTGATTTATTTTTATTCTTAGCACATCTCGATCTAATCTAGGATAGATTGTCCTTACCCATCTTGCTTTTTACCTGTCTCTTCCACTAGAAGACAAGCAGAAGGGCAAGGCTTTCCCTCTGTTTTATTCCCTACTGTGTCACCAGTGAGAAGAACAACTCTTGGTACATGATTGGAACTCAATAAACATATGTTAAAGGGATAAATGCAATTGGTGTAACTGCTTATAGGACAAGGAAAAGGAATACCGCAAACACAAATTCTGTAGACATGAAATTTAACTCACTGGAGCACTGTCTACTCTACACTCCCAGCGTACCCTTGCCTCAATACTCCCAAGAACTGATTTTACTTAGCCTCATATTCCAACCAATTTCTTTTCTATCCCTGGAACCCAGAGGCCCTAAATTGGAGGCCTGTGGGATATAGATGAGGAGGCCTACCTATAGGATTGTTTTGAATTAGCAGCTGGTACTTAAAAGTCAGTAGATTCTACATAAAATTGTGAACTTGCAGCCTATCTTGGAAAAAAAAAAATCAGATGTGGCAAGACAGGGCCTGAGGTCCCAACTTGTGTGCTGGGTCAGAGCTGCAGCCCCCCACCCCCCTTACCCTGATTGTTCCCAGGCCTGTGTTGCTCAGGCTGTTCCTTGCCTGGCTGCTGAAGGCATTTGAGTGAGCGACCCCTGCTGGAAAGTTACCAAAAAGCATGTAACATGGAAAAAAAAAAAAAAAAGAAAGAAAGAAAAGAAAAGATGCCCACTGGGATCTATTTCAGTTATGTTTACGCTATTTCTTGGAAGAATAATGTATTCATTTTTCTAGAACTCTGGTGGTATCACATAACAACTGACAAACTATGGCCCAGTAAATATTATTCTAACGGCCTGAAAAAGCTATGAGCTTAATTCCCTGTGGGTAGAGGAAGCTGAGAATGCTTCATGCCAGAGGCAGGCCTGAAGACAAACTGTGAACGGCTGAGCATCAGCTGGTTACAATTCTGGCTAAATCAAACAGAGAAAGAATTTACTTGAAGACTATGAGTTACCTCTAGGAATTAATGAGAAGCTGAAAAGCCAGGCTTGGAAATGAAAAGGAATGGAGGGAACCTGGCACCAGGGAGCGTCAGGATAATGCCATAGGAATGGCATCCCTGGGACATCCTGTGACATTGAGGCTGCCGCTGACACCATTTGATTCATGACCCACGGTCATAAATAAACGCTCAATTGTCCTTTTGTCCTTTAGTTAGTCCCTCGAGATTCCAAGTCTCAGGTGAGCCCCAGTTCAAGGCACAGAGATGTGGACACAGAGGAAGAGCCCCACCCCCCCCATGGAAAAGTCCCTCCATGAGGGGAGGGTGGTACCCCCTGAATAAGAAGGGTGTTTGGTTGCTGGGAAGCTTCCAAGATGCAGAAGTCCACTATGGATTAGGAGGAGATTTTAAGTGATGATGGGAGAAAGAGGGCAACACAGGCAGTACAGCGGAATGGAATGAGAACAGACAGACCTGAACTCCAATCTGGAATCCTTTGTACCCTCAGAAAATTAATTAACTTCTCTAATCAGCAGATTCCAAATCTTTAAAACAGAAATGATGCCATCTGCCTGGGTACAGCACGGGGTTGCTGTGAAGATTCAGTTCAATCGTTCATTCACTCACTTCGAAAATACTTATCGAGCATGTATTAGCCACTTAGCTAGGTCCTGGGGACAAATTTTGAACACCAAAATGCAATAGAGAGACACTTTATGCTGATGACAGAGGTAGACAAGGGAAACCCAGGTCATCTCCTGAAACTGATCATGTATCACTTTTCCCCAACTGATACACTCATCTGCAAGTTCCTCCTTTTTTGGTTAATCAATATCAGGGCCCTTCCTGAAACATATATTTCCTGAAGACATACGAAATGCATTAAGCTAAAAAAAAAAAAAAAAAAAAAACTCAAAAATTTAACTCTGGTTCTACAAACAAGAAACTAATTGTTCTCAAAAGCCAGGAGCCCTGATGCTGGTGAATTTCAGGTGGCTTAATCACAAGGAGATCGTGGTCCATTATATGAAATCCTCTCCCTCATTTAATGTTTAGCATATGTAATTCACACAGACATTCACAAACTATAATTAAATTTAGCATTAAAATAGACCAAATGAAATTGGCAGGAAAAGCAAATTAAGTAACCTTGTGCATTTTTCACCAGTGTCTGAGAACTGCCCAAATGCTCTTCACGTACATTTCTCTCTTTCTCATAATCTTTCAGTCTCTATTTTGCAGAGGAAAAATCTGAGGCTCAGAGAGTAAAAAATAATTTGCTTAGGGTCCTGGGCAAGAAGCTGGCTCCAAATTCAGCTAGCACTCTTGCCATTCCCCACTGGAAAACGCTGGCCTTGCTAAGAAGCACTGGGTCATTAGTGAGGTTGAAGGAAGATACTTACATCAAAGTGATGGGGAAAAACCCAGATCTTTTCCAACACCAGCTGGAAAGTTACTGCATTTCCCACAGAGCAGCTAGAAGGTTGCTACTCTCCAAAGTTGCTACAGGCCTTTACTCCTCCAAGACTGTCTCTCACACAAGGACCCTGGCTTAGAAGCGTGCCCTGGAACCTGGATTCTCAGCTGTGACCCTGAAAACAGGCTCAGTTCCATCAGGACATCATTACCTTTTACTGTCCCTCTCTCCAAACTGGCCTCAATAGAGAGAACATGACTCTGTACTCCCTGTGGGTATGGGCCACCCTGGGTAGATGCCCTGTTCTGGGAAAGGCACTGTTTACCCATCAAGCAATTTTACATCAGCCAGTCCACATCCCTAGCCCCTTTCTATTCGCCATCAAATTTTAGTTCAAGATAAGAAAAGCTTCCACTTTGTGTTTCCCTTCAAGGAGCACTCCAGACTTTTCCAGTAAGAGGATTTCTTCTTTTCATAACAAAAGTGCATCCCCAATTATATGGTGGAGTCCAAGTGTTCCTGAACATCTGCAAAATGGAGGACTTGAAATTTCACACAAAGCACACCACAACACAGCTAAGAACCATGGACTTTTCCTGATGCCCTTTGCAAGTTCAAGGTAGCACTTTCTCACCAGTTTCCCGAGCAAAGAATTTCCCATCTTAAAGCTACGGTGCCCTGAACAGCCCGCAGCTTCAGCCTGGATCTCTAGCCCGGAAACACCGCTCAAGATGCCTCCGTAAGGGATCCTCACTGGATGTTAACCTCCGTAATTAACTGCTTCGACTTAAGAGTGCTTAGTCACGAAGTTGCTGATCCCAGTCAAACTCGGCTGAAAGAGTTAGAAAGGACCCGCTGAAGCCCTGAAAAGCTCCTTGAGAAGCTGATCTTTCTCTGCCTAGCGCTGGAGAAACCTTATGTAACACAATGGTCCATTTCAATGTTACTTCTACAATCCTATGGGAGGGGGGAAAAAAAATCTAAGCACTGGAAACACAAAGAGTAACGTGGGGATTTGTAGCAGAAGCGTCCATCTCCTGGAATTTCACTGGGTCACGCTTATTCGAATCGCACCCATTCGTTACTGAGAAAGCGGAAGGCAACAATAACTCCGAACGCCGAAGAATGGGCTTCAGAAATGCAGGGAGGCAGAAGTTGGGTTATCTCCCCCTCCTTTTTCTTTTAACATGAAATTCCTGAAATTAACACTTGAGTGGAACTTGGTAATTACATTTCAACAAAATAAGGTAAGATTTTGCAGCAAGGCGAGAACGCCCGTGTAGGACCCAAAGGATCCTGCATGTAAAAGGGCTGTGGCCACTAAAGTCGGTCAAGCACCTGCGCCCGGGCCCTAAGGAACTCTCCGGGGATCGGCTCCCGCAGCGAGCGGCGGGCGGAGCAGCCGAGCCGCTGGTGCCGGGGCTTCGAGAGCTCAGGCTGCAGAAGGAGGAGTGGGGCGCACTCCATCCTCATCCCTTGGCTGCTCCGCGCGGCTGCTCCCTCTAGCAGGGGACCGCTTCGGGGAGCGCAGCGAGAAGACAGTAGATTTGGAGTCGCCTCCCCAGAATACCCCCAAAAGCATCTCTGTACAAGTAGTGGATAAAAATAGCCGGCGGACAACGCTGGGGGGAGGAGCGAGACTCGCGCAAGACAAGGAACGGATACAACTGGTCCTGCAAAGTGGAGGGCGGAGGAAGAGGGATGCAATCCCCTCCCGAGAGAGGGGCCTGGGAGTGCGAGGAAGCGTGGACTCCCGCCCGGCGGAGGGGATGAGATGGAAGACTCACAGAGCCGGCAAACGTCCGCGGAGCAGAGCACACCTCACACCCCGCGCGCTGCATCCCAGCTCTTGCCCCCGCTCGCTTCTCCATCCCTTTTTTTTTTTTTTTTTTGCCGGCTCAGGAAGCGGCCCTCCGGCTCCCGGCACAGAAGGGGGAGCAGCGCGCGGTCGGCCGCCTGGCTCGGAGGGCGCACCTGGAGACACCAGGCTCCGCGAGTGTGCCCCTGGTTCTGAGCCGGGTTCTACGCGTTCCCACCGCGGGTTGGCGCCCCTCCTCCCCTCACCTTCATCTGCCGTCACCACCCAAGGTGCTCGAAATAGAAACAGATGCAGGGGAAAAAAAAAAAAAAAAAGAGTAGAAAGTAACACGAAAAATCAGAACCGTGCATAATCGGCATTAGGGGAAAAGGGTACGTAACTGTCTGTCGCCTCGACCTCTCTGCTCCCGGGCGTCCCCGCCCCTCGCGAAACGCCCCATCTCCGCTCCGCTCCAAAAGCAAACCACACCAAGGTTTCCCCACCCTGGACGCTCCCTCAACAGACTGACTTTTTGCTGACTGTATCCGCGCCCCAAGTTCTCAGCCAGAGTGGTACCCGGGCTCCGCTGCGATTTGCGCTCCTGCTACCCCTCACGGTCGGTCCTAGAGATAAGCCTCGGGCAGGAGCGAACCTCCTGACTCCGCTAGGGAGTAAGGGGGAAAAAAGAATCCAATCCACCAAATCAGAAACCCGGATACCTGCCTGTAAAAACCAGTCCCTGAAGACTTGCACAGCTGAGGGACCAAGTCAGGAGGTTAGGAGGATGGGAAAACCTCTGGCCTCTCCTTCCTTTTTCCCCCAATGTACAGTCCACTTGCTCTAGCCTCAACTCACCTTGGGCTCTGCTCTTGCCCTAAGTCCGGGCTGCCAGGTCAGGGCACCTCGACGGCCCCTGCTCTCGCCAGTCCCCAGACTGACGGCCCTCGCCTCGCGCGCTCCTCACTCACCTGAGCCGCGCCACCTTCCAGCCGGTCTGGCGCCCGAAGTCGGCTCTCGGGCTTGGCCATGGGCAGCGCCGTGGAGCACCGGCGGCCGGCGGAGCGAGCCTCGGGACGACCTGGGCAGGCGGGTGAGGCACGGGCGCAGGCACCCACTGAGACCTGGCAGTGGCGGAGGTTCGTGGCTGCCCGCGAGCCGAGGACTTTGCAGGCGCGAGGCTAGGCTATCAGACCCGAGGAGGGGAGGAGCAGGAGGAGGAGCCGGAGAGGGAGGAGGGGACGGAGGAGGCCGGGTGCTGAGGGAGAGCGCGTCGGGCAGAGGAGGATCGCGAGCGCCCACTGCTGCCTGGCCCGCTCGGGTGCTGCCCCGAGTCGGGTCCGCTCGGTGACCGGCTAGCTACTTAGCGCTCGGGGCGGCGGGGCTGGGCTGAGGACTCCCGCCGATAGGTATTGAAAGAGTCAGTCCCGCCCACCTGACACGGCAGTTCCTCGGGTTTTAGTCCCAGGAGGCTGGGGGAGTGGGGATGGGGGCTTGGGGAGGGGACCAGCGCTACCGGGAGGGTGGGGCCTGTTGTGGGTTGGGTGACTCTGCCGTCGCTGCAGACCTGGGAAGTCCTGTCTACTCCGTCACTCTTGCTAGGGAAAGGTAGGTCCGAACCCCGAGCCCGCATCTTCCTCCACTTTCCAGCCTTGCAAGGTCCCCAGCACCTGCGCTCCTCCCACGTGCGTCAGCACCGCCGGTTTCCTTCCCGGCAGGTGCCCACTTTAGGCGTCGGCGCTCCCTGCTCCGCCCAGGAAGCAGTGGGAGCCATCATCACACACCGCAGCCCAAGCGGGACGCCAGTGGCGGGGCACCCCGGGCCGGGATCAGCGCGAGGAGCCGGCTCCCGAGCGCTCCGTGTCGCCATTGAACACGCCCTCCAGCTTCGGTTTCGCGTCCGCGAGCGGGTGCCGGTTCACCCGGGGAGCGCAGAGCGTTTAGCTCTGCCTTTGCTAGTGCACCAGGATTGCAAATGTCAGCTCTGAAATTAAGCAGGTCTCCCTGCCCCCTACCCCGCGTTCCTGTAGCTGGGAAGTTTTGTGTGAGAACTAGACCGGCCTTCAGTTCAATTTCAGATTTAAGATTTCCAGGGGCCTGGAGTTGGAATCTCCTTGGGGAAGCTGGGCTTCCTGCCTAGCCGAGCCAAAGCAAGTCGCCCTCAAAGGCAGATCGGCAAACACGTAAAAAGAAAAAAAAAAGAAAAAAGCAAAGAAAGAAAAATGCCAGATGAGCGTCAAAGTAATTTATTTTAGATGAAATTTCAGCAGCTCTTCCATATCTTAAATATTGGAAGATAAATACTTGGAAGAATTCGAATTTGTCCATTAAGTTTAAAAAAATCTTTCATTTACTTTGCTTAGATTAAAAATACTCTCCCATCTAAGTAATGAATGCTGTAGGAAATTGACCCCTTTCTCACGTACTGTTACCCAGTGCCCTTTCACAATAGAAAACAAGATAACGACCAACATTATCTGGCTGTCTAATAAAGCTCGTAGCATCTGGGAGGCCAAGGCCAAGTCTTATTTTGGAAAATAAGCTTTTAGGGGTTTTAATGACCCTGGTTACTTCTTTGAGCCAGACTAATTTTGACATGCCTATTTTAGGTTGAAAAAAAAAAGAGGAAAAGAAAAAAAGAAAAAGAAAAAATATATATATATATATATTTATGTTTTAAAAAGTCACTTTAATCAGACTTGTGGTTAGGGGCTGGGATTGGAGGAAGGTGGTCAAAAAGTACACACTTCCAGTTATAAGATAAATAAGTACCAGAGGTATAATGTACAACGTGATGACTATAGTTAACACTGCTGTATGGCATATAGGAAAGTTGCGAATAGAGTAAATCCTAAGAGTTCTCATCACAAAGTGAATTTTTTCTTTCATTCATTTCTTCTTTCCTTACTTTTTATCGTGTGTATATGAGAAAATGGATGTTAGCTGAACCTATTGTCATAATCATTTCACAATATATGTAAATCAAACCATCAGGCTGTATGCCTTAAACTTACACAGTGATGTATGTCAAACTTATACAATGATGTATGTCAATTATTTCTCAGTAAAACTGGAAAAAGCGAAGTCAGTTTAAAGCCCCACTTTGAAAAGCCATAACATTCAAATTTACATTAGCTTTAAAAGAGGTGCTTTTTTCCCCCTATTCTATGAAGCTGTGTAAAATCACGTATGAGGCTGTGCGGGTCAAACGGTAGTTTAAGATATACCCTTGCCAATTACTGGTGTCCTTAAGCTCCTACCAGAGGCTAAGCCCAGCACAGATCATGAGTTCTTCAAAATAGGAGCGGCTTTGATGTTCTAAGTTGGCATGATCACTTTTCCTTAAGAGTTCAAAGTGCTTTTGTGCCCATAGTCTGAATTTCACAACTCGATGCGAAGGGAGGCTGGCAGTGATTCCATTTGCACCCTGGGAGCCAAAGTCGGGTTAACTGATCTGCTTAGTTCCCCACTACAAGTGCAAAAAGGGAACTAGAACCTCAGGCCCCAGCCTTGAGTCTCTGTTACAAGCTTCACTTGCACCAAGTGACTCAAGGCAGATCTGGCAACTGGCAAGAATTTGAGGACTGGAATTTTAGCTTCTTTCATTTTTTGATTTTAGCCAACATTTCACTGATCGATGGTCAGTATTCTTGTGCTTAGATAACTAAGAAAGAGTTAACTGGTTATTTTGTTATTTAGCATTTTTGTCTTTGCCAAAACGTTTGTCATTTCTCCTGAACAGCCTTCCCTGACCTCTTTTGGGCCTGAGTTAGGTTTCCTATTCAGGTGTTTATGTATCACCAGAACTCAGCTCTGCTATAACAACACAAACACTGTACTGAAAATATCTGCTTAGAGATCTGTCTTCCCCACTAGATTAGAAGTGCTTTGAACATGGGGAGTGCGATTTAGTTATCTCTGCCAGAGCCTTGCATGGTGTCTGAAACATAGTATACTCTCAAAAAAGATTGTAAACTGAACTTCCCTGAAGGAGTCAGGGGTTAGGTCAGAGTGGTTCCGTTTTTCCATTTCAAAGCTATCAGTGTAAGAATGGATGGTCATAGGAGACACTGTAACAGTCAACTAGAAAAGTGGGTGTCACTCTCAGATGGGTGGCCTAAGACCTTCTTACTCAGTGTCATCAACTAGAAAATGAGAGGGTGTTAGTAGGTGATCTCTCAGCTGCTCATATTCTAAGATACCAAAGTCTTTATAGAGCACCCAGTAGGTATGTGTTTACTACTATGCCAGGTACTCAGGAAGAGATGGAAAAGTAAGACATCACCACTGCCCTAAGGGAGCAGAAAATCTTATCTCAAGGAGAAACAAGACTGACACAACCCATTTTTACCGGGACTCACTGGCATCAGTTAAGTTTCAGACTGTGTCCTGCAGAAGATAAAGGCTGCAGGAAAGAAATGGAAGCGGAAGTAAGTGGCCTGTGTGTTGGATCAAGAATCAGGAATGCCCCCAGCTGAGACTCATCCAAGGCTTTTTTTTTTTTTTTTGGCTGTGTTGAGTCTTCGTTTCTGTGCGAGGGCTTCCTCCAGCTGTGGCGAGCGGGGGCCACCCCTCATCGCGGTGCACGAGCCTCTCACCGTCGCGGCCTCTCCTGTTGCGGAGCACAGGCTCCAGACGCGCAGGCTCAGCAGCTGTGGCCCACGGGCCCAGCCGCTCCGCGGCACGCGGGATCCTCCCAGACCAGGGCTCGAACCCGTGCCCCCCGCATTGGCAGGCAGACTCTCAACCACTGCGCCACCAGGGAAGCCCTCATCCAAGGCTTTTGTGCCAGGTCCTGTACAAAGTGAATGATATGAATGAACCTCACCACTTGTTCTTTCATCGACCTTCTTAGAAACCATGATGTCCACATTTTACAAAAAAAAAAAAAAAGGCACAAAAGTTTCAAGTCATGACATGAGTGAGTGGGAGTAATGAGGGCACCAGAGGAGGAAGTGATTTATTCAAGGCAGCTACCCTTCCAGTAAAACAGACTGCTAGCTCATGCTCTCTGCACTTGAATAGTTTGCTTATGTTTGTTTTTGGTATTTTTGGTTGTTTACTTTCCCCCAAATATGTGATGGAAGAGAGAGGTCAGGAGAAGGGGACTTGGAGAGAGAGAGAAAGAGAGAGCTTGCTTCCTTGGAACACCTCCAGGACCCACGGTCACTCTACCTGCCTGGGCTCAACCTGATTTCATCTGTAAGCCTACCCTGCACAGCCTCAGCCTTTCCTCCCTTAATGGCCATTTGAATCTTTCAGGTTAATAGCATGAATATTAAGGAGTCCAGTGGGATCCTTTATAAACAGAGGAAATTGGGATCAGGTTAAAAATCCAATTTTAATAAACTTTTCAAGTCTTGATTTAGATGGGGCTCTAATGGCTCTCAGTGCTGAATCACCTTAAAAGTCAATGTATTTTTTTTTAACATCTTTATTGGCGTATAATTGCTTTACAATGGTGTGTTCGTTTCTGCTTTATAACAAAGTGAATCAGTTATACATATACATATGTTCCCACATCTCTTCCCTCTTGCATCTCCCTCCCTCCCACCCTCCCTATCCCACCCCTCTAGGTGGTCACAAAGCACCGAGCTAATCTCCCTGTGCTATGCGGTTTCTTCCCGTCAATGTATTTTTTCAAAGGTCCTTGCTGTATAGAAAGTTTGATGGGTATTGTTTAATTGTAGATTGTGCGTTCCTGTCTTCATAGGATAGATCACATGTAAAACTGATAAGAGCAGATATGAAATGCCACCATCCACAGAGCTGGTTGGGTAGAGGAGAGGGAGTTGGGTTTGAAAGATAATTTTCACTCATTTGACAAAAACAAAGAGAGTATGATTACACTGTGCGGAAATGGTATCCTCAAATAACTCCTCTAATTTGATTGTGCTGAGGTCTAGAATTGTTTCTATTTCTTTTGACTTGCTAATTAGCTGGAGCAGACGGCTTGTGAGAGAGAAAATGAGGGTCATATCCAGAAAACATGTAGGATTGTGGTTCCTTCCAACCAGCACACCCCTCACATGCCTCCCCAACAGCCCGTCCAATTCCCAACTTTATCTATAAGTCCTTGAAAACGTTTCACGCCTCTGTGATTAATAGATTATTGGATGTTTTTCTGAAAACAGAACTTTCATCCCCTTCCCGATACCAGATGTATTCTTGGCACATGTGGTTATAGGGTTTAGTTCTAACTTTTGCCTTTATAGGACCTATCCTTCACCAAAATGAATTAATTAATTAAAAATTAAAATTATATTGCATGACTACATTGGTGTAAAGAAGAGTATATTATTCTTATTTATTTAAATATTTTCTGAGATATAAAGCTTGTTATTTCTTCTGATTTTAAAAGAAATTAAAACTTTTTTGAGAAGCACTGAAAGTACCTGGGGCTCTCATGACTTCTAATGGAGAGCTTGGCCCTGTGTAGATGGTGATGTTGAAAGGGATGAATGCTTAATTGATTCTGGTGAAGAGTGTGTGATAAACCCAATTTCATACGCATACCTTACGGTCCATTTGTTGTGTTGGGTAAACAACTCTAGACAACATACTGCTTTTATTTCTGATCCTGTGTCAAACTTTGCCCCAAATTACACACATCAGTGCTGCAAAAATTGCAATATTGCAGGTCCAAAGTGGTCCCCTTGTTCAAATTATTAGACCCTGCTGAGTGCTGGAAAGCCTTCAGGGCAATGGGAAATTGTGGCACTCTCTTTGACTTCAGGTTTGCTGGGACCAAAGCTGACTGACGCTTTGATGAGCAGGTCTTGCTGATTCTCTCTTTTAGGTCTTATTCAAGGATCCTGGGAGGTTCAAACTCTCCAGGAAAAAAAAAAAAAAAATAGACCTTTTCCTCTCTCTTCAGCCCTGTCAGTTCAGTGGAAACATTTACTGGGTAAATCCTATATAGCAGCCCTGTGGTAGCTACCTGGACTGAGATTTATAGAGAAGAATAAAAAGTAATCCCTTCCCCGAAGGGGCTCACAGATGAGCAGAACAGAAAAATTACAATTCAGTCTGACGTTTCTCATGTGCTCCTGTTCTCTGTATACTAGGAAGGTCAAAGGAACGTTTGGGCTGTGATTCTCACACCCGTACATCCTACCCTGAACTCTCAGCTTCAAGCAGCACATGCTATTTCTAGCAGCTCTCTCCTCTCGGAGTCCCCACTGAAGTCCTCCAGAATGTGGCCTATTGTCCGTGAAAACCGGCAGAGCTGCCTTCTCACTTCTAAGCCTTGTTTTGATTCTATATTTAAAATAGAGCCAGAGCTATGAGAAGAGTCTTGAAAGATGCTCAAGTTCTCTTTCTGACTTTTGCTATACTTTTCTTACAGAGACTTTGCAATGACACTCAGAAGAGCTAGCTATATTTATATATTTTTTCTCCTTTATGGTAGCAATATGTATTTGAAAGAACACTTTGAAGCTCAGACAACTTAGCTCTAAATGAAAAAAAAGCATTTTATATTTAAAATGATCAAGCTGACATCTCAATATATTAGTAACAATATTTATTATAAAATGTAAAAATGACTAACCTGCAAGTATGATACCTCAGTTCCTTTTTGTAACTGTCCTGTGACCATGAGAGACCTCAGCAGGGAAACAAAGTCTGACCTCTGGTACACAGAAGATGTCAAAACAAGTGGATCAGAGAAGAATTAAGACAGAGCCCTGATCAAACCATGCTTGAATTCCATGTTAAAAAAAATGGTTAACTTGTACAAAGTTAGGAAAATATATTAGACAACATGGGAAATAAGGAGGAGGTATGTAGAGGTAAATAAAAGTCATGGCATTTATTGATATGTGTTATGCCAGGAGATTCGAATACATTCTCCTTTTATCCCCATGTGCAAAATGGGGAAGAGAAGACATAGAGACATAGGGACATAGAGAAGTTAAGTACGTTCTTAAAGGGCATACAACTAGCAATGCTGGATTTAGGACCAGGTGAACATCAAGTCTTTCTATGTTTTTTTCTGGTCTCATGATGTAATTCTCTCTTTCTTCTCTTCCCTGCACTTTAAAAAAGTAGAAAGAAGAGTCCAGTGGATTTTATGTCCTGTCTCCAAATGAAGAAGAAGAGATCTGGGGTTCTCTTCATGCCTAGAAAATGTACTTACATTCTAGGAATTATCCATAAGGTATTTAAATCCAATATTCATGCTGTAATTGCATTCAGTAAACTCACTCTAGGCTTAAAAGCTCAGTTCTCGGTGTAATTGTTTTTCTCACCCCACATACAATCAGCCCTTTAATATAGTAGCTGTTATGGAGATGTATTTCCTGCAAACTTTATCTCACATTGGGACCCTTGATTTCATGTGGGGCTTCAGATCTCAGCTCTGGTGTCTTATGGTCATTAGTTCATTTATTCCAGCATCAAGTAGTTTTCTAGCTCTTACTCTCTGCCAGGCACAGGGGTGGGCCCTGGAGATACAGGGTGAAGTGGAGACAGCACCTGCTGTCGTCTTAGAGCTGAAAATCAGGAAGGTGTCAGTACGTCCCTTGGAGGATTGAATGCGCTTGCCAGCTCTTGCTCTTTATTTGGAGTCAGCCTGCCTTTCTGAATTTATTTCTTCCTGGAAGCTGTTCTGGTTGGTAGGGACACTCTGCCTGTCTAGGGAAATGGATGGGCTGATTTGTGAGCAGATTGCAAAGAAGAATAACTTCAGATGCTCCATCAGCTCTGCCCTTCCTCCTCACGGGAGCAGGATGCCTGCAGGAAACATCCAACCTGCTCGACTCCTCTGCTGCTTCTCTGGGGTCCTCCCCTGTGGGAGAGAGGTCTGTTCTGGCCTGGGGCTGTCTCTTCCTCCCTACATAAGTGTACCCAGTTCTGGGGTTCAGCTAGCAGCCCTTTTGGCTCTCATGTGGTACATTCTCCAGCGTAACTTCCCTCAGTAGTGAAGGACTTATTTAGCTTTCATTTGTCTTTATTGCACAGGCACAGAATAGGGGTGCCACTTATGGAGGTAAATTTAAAATCTCCCAACTGATTAACCCTCTTTCTTTCCTGGTCCTAATTCACTTATCCCTTGCCCACGATTAGCACTCATTATGTACTGCCCTGTTCTCTAATTGTTACCATGGCCAAGGTCATTTCCTGGGGTTATTGTAAGTCTATTGGGCTCATAGTCTATGCCTTTTAGGCCCTACTCATACTTAGAAAGAGAACATGAAGTGAACTCCTCCAAAGTAAACATTCAGGAGATATCGCAAACCCCAGGAGGGCAGGTTCCAGAACCAGATCGCTGGGGTTCAGATCCCAGCTCTGCAGAATGAGCTCTGTGACTTCATCCAAGTTATTTAGCCTCAGTTTCTTCTTCTCTAAAAATGGTAAAAATAGAAATGGCCCCCTTCTCTTCTTATTACATGTAAAGCATATAGTACACGCTGAATGCAAGCACATTATTATAAAAGGGAATTAAATCAGATGGTCCCGTCTTTCTTAAAAGAAGTACAACAAAACCCATCTACTTTCTTAAGCACCCTAAATGGCCTCTGGATTACAGACCCTTTAAGGGAACAGTTCTTCTTGTGAACTGACAACGTCTGCCCCAGAGGTCATTGCTGCCCGAAAATCATAGCAGTGAAGGGAAGGAGAGTTCTCAAAGAGCAAAAGCTTGGGAGTCAGACAAAGCTAAGTATGATTCTCTGCCTTTCAAATCTATTCACATTTTCGCCCTGAACCTCATTTTTTCTTCTATAAGATAAACACAATGGTACTTAAAAGACAGTTTTAGGTAAGATGACGCAGCTGACAGCCACTGACAGCGCGTGGCACATATACTTTGGTTTTACTGAATACAAGGAATATTCCTTCTGTCACTGATTTCAAGTAGTGCCATTAACCAGAGCTGATGTTGCTTCCTGAGTGGACTTGTATTCACTTGAAAGGCAAGTGACACGGAAGGGGTGGAACATAGCAAGAGGAAAAGACCCCAGCCCCATGGGAAATCAAACTGGGCCGTTATCTTCTAAATAAGCGAGAATGGGAGGTGTTTCTTTTGCAGAGCACATCATTCTAAGTTTGCTAGCTGTACTCCACTCACAGGTGTGGCATGTTGAAGCATAAAGGAAACTCTCTTTCATCATCTACCCTTGATATATGCAGAATAAAGGCCTCCTAAGGTGTCCACATCCTAACACCCAGAACCAGTGAACATATGATCTTATGTTATGAGTTGAGTTGTGTACCCCGACTCTCAAATCCATATGTTGATGTCCTAACTCCCAGGACTTTAGAAGGTGACTGTTTTTGGAGACCAGGTCTTTACAGAGGGAATTAAGAGAAAATGAGGTCATTAGAGTAAACCCTAATCTGACTAGTATATTTATATGAAGAGGAGACTAGGCCACAGAAATGCACAGAGGGACAATCATACAAGGTCACAGGGAGAAGGTGGTCATCTACAAGCCAAGGAGAGAGACCCTTAGAAGAAACCAACTCTTCCAACACCTTGATCTTGGACTTCTACCTTCCAGAACTGCGAGGAAATAAGTTTCTGTTGTTTAAGCCATCCAGTGTGTGGTGCTGAGTTAACGGCAGCCCTAAAAAATGAACACAGTCCCATAAACACTTTGTTGTTGGTTTGCAAGAGAATAGAGAATCCCTGGTCATTACTACAAATAAGGACATTGACTTTGTGAAGTCACATTTATACCACAGTGCCCTGTTTCTGTTCTCTTTGCATATATACTATCTTTAAAAAAAAATTTATTGGAGTATAGTTGCTTTACAATGTTGCATTAGTTTCTACTGTACAGCAAAGTGAATTAGCTATACATATACATATATCCCCTCTTGTTTGGATTTCCTTCCCATTTAGGTCATCAAAGAGCATTGAGTAGAGTTCCCTGAGCTATAAAGTAGGTTCTCATTAGTTATCTATTTTATACATAGTATCAATAGTGTATATATGTCAATCCCAATCTCCCAATTCATCCCACCCACCCCCTTCCCCCCTTGGTATCCATACATTTGTTCTCTATGTCTGTGTCTCTATTTCTGCTTTGTAAATCAGATCGTATATACCATTTTTTTTCAGATTCCACATATATGTGTTAATATACAATATTTGTTTTTCTCTTTCTGACTTCATTCCAATGAAAATTCTTAGTGTATTTTTAAAAGACATTTTTAAACAATTATACTCACCACATGTACTTCAAATAATGATAACATTGAAGTGATGGCAGTTGGGTGTATTAGTTATATATTGCTGTGTAACAAATTAACCCTAATGTTAGTGCCTTAACACAACACACATTTTTCTATTGGTTTCTGTGGGTCAGGATGGCTAAGCTGGGTCCTCTGGCTCAGAGTAGCTCAGGTTCTAATCAAGGTGTCTGTCTGGGCTGCAGTCACGCCTAGGCTCAGAGTTGGAGGATCTGCTTCTAAGCTCACTCACTTGGCTGTTGGCAGGATTTAGTTCCCCACAGGTCATTGAACTGAGGACCTGGTTCCTCGCTGGCCATTCTGAGGTTTCCCTCAGTTCCCTGCCATATGGCCTCCCCATAGGGCAGTGGGCTTCATCTGAGATAGCAAAATGCACACCCCAGATGGAAGGCAGAATCTTTTTATAACCTAACCTCAGAAGTGACATCCTGTCACATTTGTCACATGCAATTTGCTATAAATAAATAACTAGGTCTAGCCTATACTGTAGGGGATGAGGTTACTGGAAAGTATGAAGTCCAGGAGGCAGGGATCATGACAAGTTTCAAAACTGACTGCAGCAACAAGCAAGTCCGTCAACAAGCAGGCAGCGACATCAGCCTCATGACACTGCTTGGCTGACCACAATGGCAAGATGCCATCAACTGTGGGATAATCCCAATTTCACAGATATTAAAATGTAAAAAAAAAACCTTAAAGTCAGTGAAATACAGTATGTTATTTCTTCAAATCTTTGAAACGGCACCCTTAAGTGATGTATTATAACATTTTTTTCCTGTAATTTTTCACATTACCTTTGTAATTACATGTTATAATAAGAATAAAGAAAACCAAAACCATTGAATCAAATTCTGAGGTACTTAATTAGTAAATCATTCATTCAGTCAAGAGATGGATACTACGTGTCCTATGCATGTGAACTAATCCTCAAAATGTTTGATGTACTCAGAGAAAAAGATCATTTTAACTTGACCATCAAGGGCCCTGCTTGACCATCAAGGGTCCTGCTTCCAAATGACTGGTCAGAGAATGGAAAGCCTCGCGAAGAGGTGGGATCTGGGCCACATCCAGGAATCATGGGCTTGGTTTCTATAGAAGGGTTTCAAATGGCAAAATTCTCTACTGAATTTACTGAACACGTCAGAGGAGAAAGAAGCATTTACAGGGCCCAAGTGATACATGAATAAAGACTACATGCTACTTTTAAACTTCCACATCTCAGTATTAAGGGTTCAGCTAAATTTTAAAGTTTACTTTTGCATTTGTTTGATTATAAAGTAATACTTGTTCATTATAGCTAATTTGGAAAATCACAGAAAATTAGAAAGAGGAAAAAACAAAACAAAACAATAACACCACTACCCAAAGGCAATTCCTGGTTTAAGACTGGGTAGATAATAGCTGAAATGAAAAATGAAATTGAAATTGCAGGTTTGTCCTATTAGGATATTTCTAAGTCTGTAGCATTTAAAGTTGTTTAGTTTTAACTTTATTTAACATAACATTTATTGTATATTTGGATTTCTAATTTCTTAGGAACAGGCACAAACAGGGGTCAGGTCTTTGCTTTAAAAAATATAAATTAGTGTGTAATACTTCAACATTCACTTCATATAGAAAATGAACAAATACTGTCTGATGATGCATGGAAGTCTGAAGAAGGGAAAGTAGTCAAACAAACTCACTTTCACCCAATTCATGAACCAGGAATGAAGAACTGGGTTCAAGACGTAGGGATAGGTCTTGTTTACCTCCGCAAGGCTCGCATGCCTCTTTCTCTTTGCGCCACCCTCCCTCCTTCCCCAAAGCACCCATTCTCCTGACTTTTAAAATTAGATATTAAATTTGCAAACTGGAACGTTATTTACATGCCATCATCCAGTATTCTTCTGTGTCTCAGTCCTTTCTTTCAACATCATTTATGCAGTTCATCTACACCATTGCTTGGAGATGAAGTTCATCGTTACTGCTGAATTGTATTATATCGTGTGAGTATCGGAATGTTCTTAGTCCTACTGTTGATGGTATTCAGGTTGTTTCCAGTTTAGGACTTTCCCAAATCACACATCTGTGAATATCCTGGTGCATGTGTTTTTGTTCTACACTTGGGAGTGGGATTGCTACATCACAGGACTTGCAAAAGTCCAACTGAGTGGTTAATACCAAACTGTTTTCCAGAGAAGGTGGGCTGACTCATTCCCCACCCATAGTGTGTGAGTTTCCATGGCTCTGCTTCTTCTCCAGCACTTGGTAGCGCCAGTCTGTTTACTGTCAGGAACTCTACTGAGTATGTAATACTGTGCCGTTTTGGCTTTAATTTGGACTTTTGTGATTGCCAATGCAGTTGAGCAGTTTTTTTCTATGTTTAATGGCTATTTGGATATCCTCTTTTTTCCCCCAGTTTTACTGAGATATTATTCACATATAGCATAAATAAGTTTAAGGTGTACAACATGATAATTTCATATATGTATATATTGCAAAATGATTATCACAGTAAGGTTAACACCTCCATTCCCTGACATAATTACTGTTTGTTTGTTTTGGGGGGGTGGTGGTGGTGATAACATTGAAATCAACTTTCACTTTTTTTAAAAAAATTAAAGTATAGTTGATTTTCAGTATTATATTAGTTTCAGGCGTACAGCATCGTGATTCAGATTCAGATTTTTGCAGCTCATACTTGATTACAGGTTATTATATGAAAATGGGTGTAATTCCCTGTGCTGTACAGTATAATCCTGTTGCTTATTTATTTTATATATAATAGTTTATATCTGTTAATACCATACCCTTAATTTGTCCCTCTTTTATGAAGTGCCTATTTATGTCTTTTGCCCATTTTTCTGTTGTGTTTTTGTCTTTTTGTTATTGATTTGTAGAAGATCTTTATATGTTTGGGGCAAGTTACTGTGCCTCCGTTTCCTTGTCTACAAAATGGTAATAATAATAATACCTACTTCACATGATGTTGTCACAAGGATTATATGAGTTAATGCATGTAAACACTTAGAACCATATGTGGCACACGGTAAGTGCTCCCCTAAGTGTTTCCTATTGTTATCAGCCAGGTTCCCATGGCTAGCAGGTTGTGGACACAGAACTCCGAAGAAGCTTCTAACTTCCACTCACCAGACATTGCCTTGCCGACAGCAACTTTACACATCCAGAAAGATTGAAACTCACTATAGTCACCCCTAATTGGGCCCACCCAGGGCCCCAGTGGTAGCTTTAGAGGAAAATGCTGGTTGTGATTTTATTATCATCACCACACTATTTTTAAAATATTAAAATTGTGGTTTTTCTCTGAAGAGAACAAGGTAGCTTTTTAATTGAAAATTACTGAAGAAGCATTTATCTCACAGCCACTGCATGGTGCAGTTGGCATTTGGCATGTTGATTCCAAAAGTTTTAACAAAATGATTTTGCACCAGGAGGGTAAAAAAAAAAAGAAAAAAGAAAAACTCCCCGAACACAGGAATTAAATGTATTAAAAATCAAAGGACATGCAATGTGAACAATGAAGTATTTTAGGCTAAGTGCCCATCCCGGCCTCAGACAACTTCCCTTGGTTCACAAGCCACACTTAGGAAAAAAGGGATATTTTTTTCTTTTCTACTCTATTGCTCCCAGGGGCCATGGCAATAGAATTTCTTATAAACAAACAAATCAACAGGCTATAGTCAGTCTGCCTTGGTTCCTTCCATTTGTGAAATGTTCACAGATAGATTAAATAAATTATTTTTTGAGGAGGGAAGTGTGCGGAGGACCATAATATCTTCCTTCTAGGTCCCTTAATTAAATTCAGCTTCTTATATTTTTTTCTTGATTCACTCCCTTTCATTCCTAGATTAACCTAGTTCTTCATAGTTGTAATTTCTCAGCTGTTAAATTTCATTTACCTCATTTAAATTTCTGGAGATTTCTTTCCCGAGTGGAAAGTGTTTATTTTTTCACTTCTCTCCCTAGGCAAGAAAACCATCCCACTTAGACCAGAGTTAACTAAATTATAAACATTCACACTGAAATGTATTATCCTATATAGTAAGTACATGTGTGAATATAGAGTGATTTTGGAAAGGGAGAGTGATTGGCCCAAGACTGTCAAGAAAAAAGTCTTCTCCATCCTTGAAGTCCCTTCAAAGGGTTACGTCTTCCACAAAATCTTGTCCTCTCAACTTCCATAGAATGACTGTGAGGGTACTATAATAAACTGTGTGGTTATTCCTGATATTTGCTCCCACCTTCTCGTATAGGGTTATACATACTTGCCTGTTGCTGTGTCTTACAGGGCCCCCTGTGGCAAGACTGTACTATTTTGTCCATGGACATTGGCATTGAGCATGTGACATGCTTCAGCCAATGGGATGTGAGCAGATTAGTCTCATCTGAGGGGAAACTTTCAAAGGCGTCACAAGTTTCCACCAACACTCTTTTTCTTCTCCTGTCCCGAGTTCCTTCATTCTGGTTCTAGAATGAGCAGGCACATGGAACCCCAGGAACCGAGCTGTGGCCTCCTACATGGGACATGAGCAAGAACTGAATGTCTGAGGCTTGGAGGTTATTGGTTACTTCCTGTCATTGAAACTGTTTATTGACTTGTCTTATTCAAGGCACGTTCCTTGAAGACAGGGAATGCATCTTCTTTGTCGGGTATCTGCATAGTTTGGTGCTTGGCCATCAGTAGGAACTAATAAAGGTTTGTTGAATAACTGAACGACTTGATGAAGATCTCCAGCAATAAACATCTACCCTCTTCTATGGCAGCTATGCCTTTTGGAAAATGTTTCTCACCCTGAGCAGAACTCTGATTCTCTAGGACTTCCACTAAGCGTATCAGCTCTCTCCCCTGGGCTCACATAAAACCACCTGATACCTCGTCCATAAGACAGGCCTCTAGTGTTTGAAACAGTGCTATTCTCCGTTCAAGAGTTTGTTCCTTTTGTTTTGTTATCTTCCATGCTTTCCACCTCCTCAACCTCCTGGGGGCTCTCCTTTCCAGGTTCAGGGATGTCCCCATGTCCCCTCTAGAACGTGAGATCTGGAATCAGCACCAGCCTCTGTGTGTGGTCAGAGTAGCACAAAGTGAGAAAAGGTCATCTCCTCTGGGGTAATCCTCCATCTGGACTAATTACACTGCGTCTAACACAGCCTTTGCTGTTCTTGGCAGCTGCATCACACTGCTGACTCATATTGAGTCAATCAAATCCCTTAAGCCTTATTCACGAGTCTTTATGACCAAGTTCTGCCCCAACTTGTGAGGTAGGTTTAGGGGACCCAAATACTTTTCCTTGTTAAATTCTTTACCTCATTTCATTTGGTTCGTGGTTTCTGTCTACTTGGGAAAAAGGAAAGCTTTGATTTCTGGGAATGGAAACTCAGCTATTAGCCAAGAGAGACGAGAAACAACCTTGTCCCATCAACTATGGAATGATTAGAGAGCCCCATTGTCTGGTCCTGCAGTCTGTACTTAACTAGGTGATGTAGTTCATTGCCAAGCCTATGGTGTCTTCGCTGAATTTCTCAAGGAGAATGGAAGCATATTGAGATCCAGCACCAACAAGCAGCTCTACTTATGTGTGACAGACTCAAAGTGGCTCCCGTGATCCCCACCTCCTAGTGGTCACACCTTTGCGTAATTCCCTCTGCTTGAGTGCGAGTGCATCCTCTAATTTGCTTCAAACCACTAGAGTATGGCAAAGGTGATGGGATATAAGTGACTGCATGTACACTGTTATATTACATGAGGTTGTAATATTATCTTTCTAGGAGACTCTCCCCACTGGCTGTGAAGAAGCCGTGAATGTTGTGAGCTGCCCTGTGGAGGAAGCCACATGGCAAGGAACTGAGAATAGCAGTTTCTAACTGACAGTCAGTAAGAAACTGAGGTCTTCTGTCCTACAGCTTGCAAGAAATGGCTGCTGCCAACAGTCATGTGGCCCTGGAAGAGGATCTTTCCCTGGTCAAAACTTGAAGTGAGACTGAAGCCCTGGCCAGCACCTCCACTGCGGCTTTCAAATGAGACTCTGAAATGGAGAACCTAACAAAGTAAAGCCTGGACTCCTGATCCACAGAAACTGTGATATAATACATGTGTGTTGTTTTAAGGTGCTACGTCTCTTGTAAATTGTTACTCAGGGGTACGTAACTAATATACCATGAACTTAGGTGATAGAAACCAAATTCAGCTGGAAGCCAAGGATATCACGAAGCCCAGAAAACACACACCCATTGTCTTTTTTTGGTAGGGTGGATTGACTTATAGAATCTTTGATGAGCCCCATGTACCATACCACCAGGATGTTAAAAGGCCACCTTGGGCTTCCCTGGTGGCGCAGTGGTTGAGAATCTGCCTGCAAATGCAGGGGACACGGGCACGGGTTCAAGCCCTGGTCTGGGAAGATCCCACATGCCGCAGAGCAGCTAGGCCTGTGAGCCACAAGTACTGAGCCTGTGCGTCTGGAGCCTGTGCTCCGCAACAAGAGAGGCCGCGACAGTGAGAGGCCCGCGCACTGCGATGAAGAGTGGCCCCCGCTTGCCACAACTAAAGAAAGCCCTCGCACGGAAACGAAGACCCAACACAGCCATAAAAATAAATAAATAAATAAATAAATAAATAAATAAATAAATAAATAAATAAAAAAAATTAGAAAAAAAAAAAAGGCCACCTTAATATCCAACCTCAGACAATAGAGATTTTTTTCTAGTATTTGTCCAAAGGACCTTCTGTTCTTTCATCTCGTTCAATGGTCTACTCTTCTCTTTTACTACCTTTGGATTCCTTGGTACTGTACCTGAGTCTGAATGTTTTCTTCCTGCTCTCTGGTCTCTTAACTTTGATTCTGCACTGAAGCAGAGTTCCTAGTTTTGATGCCTCCTGTACTTTTATTGAGAGGAATCTCCATCTTGGTTCTGTTATATCTATGTCTTCCTGGTCTGGTTCTCCCAGACCTCCTCCCACCAAAGGAGAAGCATCTAATGTTCTAGACCGCTTAATGGTGAAAATCCTCCAGGCAATAGTATGACCTTCAATACAATCTTAGATATTGCTGATGTCAGTGGGGTCACCTCAAGCCATTTTGTTATTTCCACTGGGGTTCTTTTCCTCTTTGAGCATAAATCTGATCATTACCATCATCATATTAAAATTCCGTGTATATCTTCACATATAAAAAGGAACTTGTGAGTACCAGTGGTTGGCTAAGAGACATTTGTATATACGTGCTGATGGCCCAATGGTATGACCCAGCCGTGGCTTGTAGTTCCTGGGAAAGTGCTTGAATCCTGCTTGTTATCTCGGAGACTGGACGCTGCAGCCTGAGAGAGAAGCTGATGAATGGGCCTTTGTGTTTATATCAGCCATGCTGTTTTTACATGCAATTGACCTTAACAGAGATAGAAAGGGTTCCTGGATTTCTTTAGACCTAATGTACTTTAAATACTATGTATATAGAGATAGAGAATCCAACAGCCCAGGTTCTACTCATCCAACCTTGTTCTTTAAAAGCAAAGCAGTCTTTGAGCTTAGGGACACAGGCCCTCCTCATGGACTTGACCTTTCAGGTTCAGGCAATTTCCCTTAATGTATTACTGCTGAGGAAAAACATATGCTACGAGCAACTTGAGTCATGTCCATGGATGGCCTTAGAATAATAGAGAGATCAGAAATGGAACTGAGCTAACCACTCATTCCAACCCTTAATTTTTCCAACAGAAAAACAGAACCTCAGGAAGGTCAAATGCCTGGATCAAATTTATGCAGTTAATTCATGGCAGTGTCCAGACTTGATTTCAGACAAGGTAGCCATGGTATTCTTTAAAAGCCCATAAAGAAATGAAAGTCCAGAGGAGAAGGTCAATCACTTCTAATTACTCAGAAGAGAGGTGAGTTAGAACATAGAAGGCCAGACCTGAAAGGACAGGCACCAGATCCAGGGAAGACTATTCTATATCTCCTGTCTAGACTTTGAGGAGTCTAGATAACAGGTGGGGATGAAAATAGATATCCACTATCTCAAGGGAGACTAGGGTCTAAGAAGAGAAGGCATCAGGCATGATGCCCTTTCCCCAGGGATCCTGTGTGGAAGGAGCAACCCTCTTAGACAAAGTTTTGATATTATAGGACTGGTTATCTCCTTGTTTCTGCTCCTGAGCATTTAGTAAAAGGCTTATTGATTTCTATTATTTTTAATTCCAGCCTGGCCTCAGCTGTACAGTGGGGAGTTAATAGAAAGGTCTTTTCTGTCTGGTCCAGAATATTTGAAGATTACTACCCTCTAAGGCCAGCGGGATGGTGTTAGTGGGAACCAGAAAGGGATGCAAAGCAAAGGAGAAATGAGGTCAGGGACTCAGAATCAGGTGCTTCTTTCTCCAAGATATTCTCTTTTAAGTACCCACCTAGCAAGGACTTTTTTTTTTTTTTTTTTTTTTTGGCTTATAATACATTTAAGGCCTAGATTAAAGACCTCCTCTATCACCAAGTCTCCAAGATTTACCACTTACTCCCTCAGTTCTCTCTTCTGCATCCCCACAGCCTTTAACTGGATGTAGATGCCTTGCTAGCGGTAAGTATGTCTGTCCATCCTACCAGAGGGTAATCTTTCTCAAAGAAGGGAAAGTATCTTTTTTATTTTATATCCCCCTCCTCTAACCCCCACCCAAAGTGGCTAAAATATGAACTTAGAGGTGGCAGATAATCACAAAATACGTCTTCTGTTAAGGAGAGGTAGCAGCACATTGAGGTTGAGCCTAGAGTCACTGAAGTCACATGGCCTGGATTGGATATGTGGCTCCAGTGAGCGCTCATCTTGTGACCTCCACCAGTACCCTTGGCTTTTCTGTGCCCTATTTTCTTAATCAGTAACGGGCCATGTTAATGGTACCTGTTCACTGGGATTAGTGTGTGTTAAGGGAGCTTGGTTCATGAAAAGTTCTTAGACCATTGCATTGTCTGGCATTTACAAAGCCCTCCGAAGGTAGATGGTATGCACTGGGTTCCATGGTCCAACTCTACACGTGGTGGCATCCACCGGTGTATGGCAGAGTCATTCTGGGCGCTTCGGCCTGGTTCTTCCAGCTGTGCCCAGTCGCCACCCCAGCACGACCTCCCCTTCATCTCAGCTGTCTTCTCCCTGACACACTAGGGATGTGTCCCAAGGCCCAGGCGTTTTGGTATCAGTTTCCTTGCTTTGACTCTGTCATGGGTCTCCAAAGGCTGTACTGTAGAAACATGGCCTCTGTACAGGTATCCGTCTCCCTCCAACCTCCTACTTTACTCAGTTTCAAGAGGGTTAGGATTTGGGTTGCATCTCTGAGTCTACTGGATGACCACATTGGGGATTCTAGAATTTATTGTCTGATATATTGTAGGGGATGGGGAATCTTGGCCTCTGTTGCCTCAGGTTATGTAATTCTGGACTGAGGATCTCCTGTCCTTTTCTAATAGTTCATTGACCGGGGGAGGGGTTTCCTCTGGGAGAATAGGTGAGTGATAATTACCATGGCCTGACCTCCAACATGAACGCCTGTGGACATTGCGTTCCTTCTAGGTCAGTCATTCTCAAAGCGTGGTCCAGGACCAGCAGCTACAGCATCATCTGAGAACTTGTTAGAAATACAAATTCTCAGACCCCAACCAAGACCTTCTGAGTCAGTAACTCTGGGAAGTAGAACCAGCAATCTATATTGTCACAAGCCCTCCAGGAGATGCTGGTATGGACAATATCAAGAACCACTCTTCTTGGCCTTCAAACCACCTTTTTCTGTGATGATACCGCAGATGGCCAGGGATATCCCTCCTAGGCGTCTATGTTATACCTTTATCAGGTAAGAGATTTTACAGTGGTGTTTCCCAAACTTCCATGATGACAAGAATCAGATGGCAGAACATGGTAAAAAGTCATTCTCAGCTTTTATCCCGACCCTCTGAATCATGATCTCTGGGGGCAGCACCTGGGAAGCTGCATTTTTAACCAGAGTTGCAGGTGAATCTTACCCATGAAGTTTAGGAAACTCTTCTTGAAGGTGGGCGTGGTGACTGTAGGCTGGGTGGACTTTTCCCACCTGACATGTTGGAGATGAGCACTGAGGGGTCAGGAGCTGTCAGAAGAACAGATTATTATCAAGTTTTCATTCTTTCTGGCTCTACAAAGTGGACAAAACACAGCACTGGAGTCTACACAAGCTACAGGAAATGTCTCTCCTGGCGTCTTCATTTGTCCCTGGATTTCCCAGACAGGTATACTTGCAGCCTCTGTGTCCCTTGTCTTTACTTCCCTGGTGTCCTGAGTCTCTGTATCATGGGAAGATGAGAAGGTCCTTGCTCCCGGGGTGTCAGCCACTCTGAGCAGCCTTCTTTCTGCTCCTTACCATCCAGGAGCATTCACTCCTGTGTGTCCTTTTGTTCTGATTGCCACTATTTTTCAGGGAGGTCTACATCATCCCCGGATAATGAGTGCTGTGCTGAAAGAATGTTTACCCATTAGTAGCTCTAAAGTCCAAAATCCTAAATGCAGCCTGGCCCTGCCCACTGGTCTCAGACGGAGACATCTTTACAAGCACCAAAGACTGACTTGTAGCAATTTAGTTGAAACGGGTGACTATTGAAGGGTTTTCAGGGCTCATAGAAACAACAAGAGGAGGAAGAGCAGATGTAGAAACAGGTAGTCACCAGGAAGAGCTGACCATCAAAAACTGCAGCAAAGGTCATTACAGAAGCATGGGCTGGCCCTCTCAGGGCACCACGGTGATGAAAATGACCTCTGTTCCCACATTATTGCGTCATTCTCTCAAGATCCAAACCCTGGAATTGATTGCCAACTTGCAGAGCCCAACCCATGAGCCAGCTTCTTGCTGACCCAAGACAGGACGAGAAGAATTGTATTGCTTCTTCTTCTCTAGTGAGGGGTGGGTGTTTCTCACCAGGACTCCAGCTAATAGGAGTTTCCCAAATGGAAGACTGGGGATGGTAGGAGGAGGAGGCTGGCTGTCCCAGAAGCTAAAACTTCTGATAAGTGTGAACTATGCAGATGCTCCAGCTTTTGACAATGCAGATATTTGGAGAAAAACATAACTTACACAACTTCAAATGCTTTCTTGAAATTAAAGGTAGCAAATGGCCTTCCCTTCCCTTCCCTTCCTTTCCCTTCCTGTTTCTCTCTCTCCCCCGACCCACCTCCCTCTCCTTTTACTGGCAGCAATGTTCTACCGCTCAGTATTAGACAAGTTCTATATCCTTGGAGGTAAAGGTAGAAAAGTAATATTCTGAATTGTGAGAAAAGAAATTAGAAATTGTGTTCATGGAAATTGCTGAATTAAAACTGCCAAGATTATATTTATCTTGTTTATGGGTCGATTTGGGGTCCTTTCTGTCATTCCACAGCATACTAATATGCATTTTAAAAAGAGGTCCTTAGCAAGTACCTAATAGTAGAATCTAGGTTTGGGTATATGGGTGTTTACTGTAAAATCCTTTCAAATTTGTTGTATGTTTGAAATTTTTACTATAGAGTTATAGATAACCAACAAGGAACTATACTCAATATCTTGTAATAATCTATTATGGAAGAGAAAGTAAAAAAAGAATGTATATATGTATATATATATACACATATATGTATAACTGAGTCACTTTTCTGTATACCTGAAACTAATATAACATTGTAAATCAACAATATTTCAAAAAAAATTTTTTACAGTTAAAAAATATAGGTCTTTAGAGTTTGTCATCTTAACATTTAACTTAGAAATTTCCTTATTAAAAAAATTTTTTTTTTAATTACAAAATAATTGGGGAGAAGTCTTATACAGAAAGATGCTCATTTTAGCATTTTTTGTAACGGCTTTCAAACTGGAAACAATCTAGGATGAGTATCTATATGATGTACACACTTTATGGTATACTATGCTGACAAACCATTTAAAGTTTGTTTGTTAAAAAGTGAAGTGAAAAAAGCAGTGCATAAAACCTAATCACAATTATGTGGAGCAAATTAAAGGAACAAAACCTACCAACTGAGAAAACAGACGAGTTGGACACAACATTATTACAGGGCTCACCTTTAGATGACAGGATTATTGGTGATTAATTTAGAACATGTTTTTTTGGTCACCTCTTGCATTTCTTTAATTCCCCCAGATTTCAGTCAGAACATGCATGTATTTCTTCACACCAAATAAAGTTGACTTCTGTTAACAACGACAAGAAAGTGTCCTTCCTTGGGCATGGGTCCTGTGTGCTTCCGCTTTGCACTGGGGTCTTTTGAGATGGCCACCCTCTTGCTGAGATCACCAATCATCCCTGGAACCAAATCCTGTAGTCATGTTCTGTCCTCATTTTACTAAACCCGCCAGCAACATTTAATATGGTTAATCAATCTTTCTTGACACTCTGTCAACTACTTTCTGAAACATTCTTTTCTCCTGGGAACAAGCTTGCGTCTCTCCACACTCTTTACTCTTTTGCCTCCTCAACTTTCTTTGATTGTTTTTCCTCCTCTGCTTAAGCTCTAAATGTTAGAATTACCTCCTATTTACACCTTCTTTTGTTACTGAAGGGATCCCGTTCACTTCCCTCTCTGTTCTGACACCTTGTTGGTTTGTGGTTCCAACACGTCTTCTCTTGTGATTGCTGGTCTAACTGCTTACCGGACATCTCCACTCAAATCTCTCTCAGATATTTCAAACTTATGTCCAAAATGGAATTCTTTATCTTCCATTCTATGACATGGAGATGAAATGAAGTTCAATGTGTCGATTGATACAGTCAACACTGATCAAATGTGATTTTCTTATTCTTTTAAATTTACAAATGAATGAAAATAGAAGTTCTAATAGTTTTTTCCTGAATCTCAGTGGCTCATCTTGGTTATCCTCGAAAGTATATACAACCCCTTTATAAACAAGTATTTGCATTTGCCAAAATTATAGATGATTTCCTTCTCTGGGCTAGCTAGTAGGATTCTGATTCTCTTAAACCAAGAAATGAAACAGAAATTCCAGGCGTCAAAGAGACTTGGACAATAAAAGGGTTTTTCTACTATCATTGTATTTTATATCCAATGCAATATTAAATAACATTTAGATAGTACCTACAATAATTCCTGTAGGTACCATCTAAGTGTTAAAAAAAAAAAGCCTGTGTTTGTGAGGCTTTTAAAATAACGTCCTAGGATATCTGGATACTACTCACCCACTCCCACATCACTGGTAATGGGGGGAAAAACACAGAAAGTTTTTACTTCTATCAGATACTATTTCAAAGTATTTTGGGGTCAAAAATAATTGATTCTAATACGGTACAAATGTAACTATTTCTTCATTAGAATGACTTCAGTGGGGGGAATCCCTCTTTGTTCTTTAGTAGCAAAATTAAGAAAAATAAAACAGGATAAGATAATTTTGGACAAACATTTGTTACGGTGACTTTGTGACATTCAAGGTCTAGCAATATGTGTAATGACCCGTGGAAGAGATACAATTATCTTAAGGTATTTATTAATTCCATGTTTTTCTTCTGAAAGAAAAGGAAGATTTGATTACATGATGAGTGTTGGTCAGCTTTGGGGTAGAAAAGGGAACTTAACCAGGATCTTTTAGACTCTTGTTAGTTCAAATTTGATATAGGCACCAGCAGCATAAGTGTCACCTGGGAGCTTATTCGAAACACAGACTCTCAGGCTCCATCCCAGACCTACTGAGTCAGAATCTAAATTTTTAACAAGATGTTCAGATGATTCATTTGTACACTAAACTTTGAGAAGTACTGTTCTATAACTAAATATTTGGACTTCTTAAAATCTAGGTTTCTGTTGTTACCATTGATTCAAATTCTATTTATAATAATCTTGGGTATTTGGATTTTTCTTGGTGTACAAAAAATTGTAAGCTTAAAAATAGTTATTGAACTCAGGAATGAGAAAACAACTCATTTAAAACCAGGCAAAAGGTTTGTGTATACACTTCACTGAAGAAAATTTACCACGGCAAGTAAGCACATGAATAGATGCTCAACATCATTTGTCACAAGGAAAATGCAAATTAAAACCACAATGAGATGCCACTACATGCCTATTAGAATTGCTATAATAATAATAGTGCTACTATTAATACTAACATCTGCCAATACTAAGTGTTGGTAAGGTTGTAGATTGACTAGTACTCTCATGCATTGCTAGTGGGAATGCAAAATGGTATAGTCACTTTGGAAAACAGTTTGGCAGTTTCTTATAAAGTTAAACACACACTCACCATATGATTCAGCAATTCAACTCCCAGGTTGATATGATTCCCAATCCAACTCCACTCAAGGAAGTGAAAACTTATGTTATACAAAAACATGTATGCAAATATTTATAGCAGTTTCACTGTTAATCATCAAAGCCTGGAAACAACCCAAATGTCCTTTAACTAACGAATGGATGAACAAACACTGGTGTATCCATACAATAGAACGTTACCACGCCATAAAAAACACAAATTACAAGACAACATGGACATATCTAAAATATATGATACAGTATGTAAGTGAATGAAGCCAGATTTCCACTTATATGACACTGTGTAAAAGGGAGAACTATAAGGATGAAGAACTGATAGTGGTCACCAGGGTTTCAGGGCAGGTGGAGTACTTGAATACAAAAGGACAGCAGTTGTGTGTTGATGGAGCTGTCTTGTATCCTGAATGTGGTGATGGTTATACTACTCTAGGCATTTGTCAAAACTCAAAAAAAAAAAAGTACACCAAAAAGTATACGTTAGATGGCTTTCATGTCTTGGCTATTGTAAATAGTGCTGCAGTGAACACTGGGGTGCATGTATCTTTTCTAATTATGGTTTTCTCTGGATATATGCCCAGGAGTGGGATTGCAGGATCATATAGCAACCTAAATGTTCATCAACAGATGAATGGATAAAGAAGATGTGGTCTATATGGACAATGGAGTATTACTCAGTCATAAAAAAGAATGAAATGATACTATTTGCAACAATATGGATGGACCTGGAGATTATCATACTAAGTGAAGTAAGCCAGACAGAGAAAGACAATATCATATGATATCACTGGTATGTGGAATCTAAAAAAAAAAAGATACAAATAAACTTATTTACAAAACAGAAATAGGCTCAGAATAAAAACTTATAGTTACCAAAGGGGGAAGAAGGGGGAGGGATAAATTAGGAGTTTGGGATTAACATATACACACTACTATATATAAAATAGATAACCAACAAGGACCAACTGTATAGAGCAGAGAACTATATTCAATATTTTGTAATAACCTATAAGGGAAAAGAATCTGAAAAAGAATACATATATCTATATGTGTAACTGAATCACTTTGCTGTACGTCTGAAACTCACAAAAATTGTAAATCAATTATATTTCAATAATAAAACAGTATACTTCAGTGTATGTATATTAAAAATAAATTTACACAAATCATGTATTGTTTACAATGCATGCACTTCACTTTTCAGCCATGCTGTAGAGACATGGTATACCCAAACTCATCTCACATTCCAGGTATCCCTGAGACCTGGAATGAATAAAATAGCCCGGGAAGGCTTGCATGCCTTACAACATTAATGCAGCTTGTGTGCTGTAATGCTCAAGAGCAGGGCATCCGACGTCACAGTCCTTAGTGGACTGGCCTTTATCTCAGGCAAGTGGGGCCTTTCCGGTTGGATCTCTTCCTGACAGGTGTGCAGAGAAAGATGAGAGCCTGGCCCATGGGTGAATGATTGCTTCTCATCCATGGAATTCATTTTCATATTTGAAATGCTGCATAATCTGGAGGATAGAGCACTGAATTGGAAATCCAGGGTACGTGGACTTTGTAAGGGCTTTGCTGCCGACACCTAGGTGAGAGCTTTAACATCTTAATGCTTGAATTAACTCAATCATTATCAATGATTGGTAATTTGTAATAAAAATAAAGGCAATTTACACATGGTTTAAGTTTATAAAGTGCTTTCACACAGGTTAACCCTTTTAATCTTCGGGTTCACATCGGGAAAGAACAGCTGAGTGGTATTCAGTGTCTGGTTTTATAGGACGGGAGAGCTCTCAGCTCTTTTGTCCTTCCTTCCCTCTGTATTCACTCTGTAAAGATCCTTTAGTTAATGAAACAGATTTGGTCCTGGACCGGATGCATTCCTGAATCACAGAATTTGAAACCTGGCCTTTTCTTTTTCTTTTCTTAGTTAAAAACAAAACAAAACAAAACGAAACAAAACATTATAGTTGAGTTAGTGAGGTTCAGAGAGGGGAACAAAATGGGTAAAGGTCATTCAGCCTGTAAATTACATCCTTAGAAAATTAGGCCTTAAGCCTGTGAAATATCACCTTATGGGACCTAAATGTGTTCACGTGTGTGAAAGGGGCTAGATTGCTTTGTATCTGTCCTGACAGTGAGGGAGGATACATAGAGGCAATTTATGAGGTACTTTGGATTATTTAGGGTCAATAAAGTGACTGCAAAATGGTGGTTGATGAGACATAAAAAGAAAGTAAAAAAGGAGACATGATTGCAACTGGGATGATGGGTTAAAAGTTAAGTTAAGCATAGTGAAATGGAAATAAATTAAAATAACATTTTAATCTTTTTTTAGTAACTTATTAATCTTAAAGCTAAATTAGAGATTAATTGTGAGCCTCCTGACCTTGACGAGAAATAGATGTTTTCAGTTCTATCCCCAGGGTGGTCCAGCCCTGGTGGTCCAGCACTGATGTCTCCCTGTCCCCCATCACTCAAATGCAAAGCATGGTCATGGACACTGAGTGGCCACATCTCCTCCTCCAACACTAGGTAGTTCTTGAGCTAGAGAGAACCAAGGCTCCTTGGAGATCAACTGACTCCATGTCTTGCTATGGAGAAAAATTAGGATGGACTTTGAGCTACAGTGAGTGCCAGAAGTCAAGGACACTTTTAAAAATGTATAGGGTCATCCTGCAAGGACAAAGGAGATAGTTTTAAGAAACTCCTACTTGCCAAGTTATAATAATTTGACCATCAAACAAGAATATTAACTATATCTAACTGGAATGAATTGAGTCTATAAGAAAGCTATGACATTCAAAGATGAAATGAGTTCATTTAAATGTATAAGATGATAATTATAATACAAAAGAAGGGTGAATAAAAATTTTGAATGAACTAAAATTGGTAAGGAACTATTGACATATATGACATACATGACATTCTGTTTTTTCAAGTACATGTTTATAAGTATTATGGTTTTTTGTTTTTGTTTTTGTTTTACCTAGGAGATCGAAATTATACCCAGAGCAGCAAAGGCCTGTCAGCTCAAGAGACCATGGGCAAAAACTAAGTGGAAAGCATACCAGTGGGTTGCCACATGATAAATGGGTTAAATTCAAGAAGAAGTCCTGATAGGTCAACTCAGCCTCTTATCTCCTAGAAAATGAAACTTCTGGATGACTCAACCAATTTTCCTGAGATGCAAAAACTGTAAATTGAGTTAAATTGTAAATTGAGGCTAAATATTATATATTAGTTTGCTAGGACTGCTGGAACAAAGTACCACAGACTGGGTGGCATAAACAAAACTTACCTTCTTACAGCTCTAGAGGCTAGAAGTCCGAGATCAAGGTGTCAGCAGGATTGGTTCCTTCTGAGGGCCATGAAGGAAGAATCTGTTCCAGGCCTCTCTAGTTGGCCTATTGAGGTCTGTCTTCTCTCTGTTTGTATCATCTCCCCTCTGTATTTGTCTGTGTCCCAGTATACTCTTCTTGTAAGGACACCAGTCATATTGGATTAGAGTTTACCCATATGACCTCGCTTTAATTAAATTACCTCCTTAAAGATACAATCTCCAAATATAGTTTCATTCTGAGGTTCTGAGGGTTAGGACTTCAAAATATGAATTTGGAGAGGACGTAAGTCACATCCCATGATACAGATATAATGAAGGAAGAGAGTAGAGACACCAAGCTGCAGGAAAAGACGTGGCTGTGGACATTCTCATTGGCACAATGAAACAATCTTTTTTTTTTTTTTTAATTTATTTATTTATTTATTTATTTTTGGGTGTGTTGGGTCTTCGTTTCTGTGCGAGGGCTTTCTCTGGTTGTGGCAAGCGGGGGCCACTCTTCATCGCGGTGCGCGGGCCTCTCACTGTCGCGGCCTCTCTTGATGCGAGGCACAGGCTCCAGACGCGCAGGCTCAGTAGTTGTGGCTCACGGGCTTAGTTGCTCCACGGCATGTGGGATCTTCCCAGAACAGGGCTCGAACCCGTGTCCCCTGCATTGGCAGGCAGATTCTCAATCACTGCACCACCAGGGAAGCCCGAAACAATCTTGATAAAAAATATCTGCTAGGGTTTGACTCACTTTGGAAATTCAAACAGTGACCTTGGTGTGATCAATAATCAATTCACTGATAACTCAACAATCTCAGCTGACCAACCATAATCTTTTGGTTTTATGTTCAATAGGTCACTGTAACCCAGAAAGATGCATTAAAATATATTAAAGTACGTGAATAATGGAGACACTTAGCTAAACCTATAGAATCACTAATTTTCTCATAGGTTGAGTATGAACATAACAATATATTTTATAAGCATTATAATATTTTGTGAATATCACACATTTGTGAATATGTTTTTAAGGTGTTTGACACACTTAAAGGAATGTGGCACGTTAGGCTTATGCTTTTATTGAGATAGAGAATTTGACTAAGGTTTGTAATTAACTTTTAAATGTGTAAGAGGATTCATAAAGTTTAAATTTTGATATATAAGTTGTGTAAATTTATGTTTAAATGTTTAGAGAAAATTTACTTAATATAAGTATAATTACATTGAACATTAAAGAAGGAGCAAGTAGTAAATTTGATTGTTTATACACACAAAAGCCCCTTCAAAAGTAAAGCTCCATGCAGGACTGCGAAGGTGGTTGGAGTTGGAAATAGGTGTGATGGCAACACTCCTTGGCACCAATGTGTGGCATGAACTCATGGCCCTTACATTCAGCCCTCCCCCTTCCCACCTCCCAGGGCCCTTGGCTGTTAATTCCAGTGTAAAAGAGGAAGGCTGGGGAGTTCCCTGGTGGTCCAGTGGTTAGGACTCCACACTTCCACTGCAGGGGGCACAGGTTCGATCCCTGACCAGGGAACTAAGACCCCACAAGCCGTGTGACGCAAACTAATAAAAGGTTTTGTTTTTTTTCTTTTAAAAGAGAGGGGTTTATTTTCACTCAAATATATATTTCACTAACTTTATTCTTTTGCAAGATTAAGATCCCTGATGGCAAATAACATTGATCTGCTTCACTGGAAAATACTATGGCTGTTGTTGTACATCTTTTTTTTTTTTTAAATAAATTTATTTATTTATTTTTGGCTGTGTTGGGTCTTTGTTGCTGCAAGTGGGCTTTCTCTAGTTGTGACAAACGGGGGCTACTCTTTGTTGTGGAGCGCGGGCTTCTCATTGCAGTGGCTTCTCTTGTTGTGGAGCACGGGCTCTACGTGCGTGGGCTTCAGTAGTTGTGGCACGTGAGCTCAGTAGTTGTGGCTCGCGGGCTGTAGAGTACAGGCTCAGTAGTTGTGACGCACGGGCTTAGCTGCTCCGTGGCATGTAGGATCTTCCCGGACCAGGGCTTGAACCCGTGTCCCCTGCATTGGCAGGTTGATTCTTAACCACTGCACCACCAGGGAAGTCCCTGTTGTTGTACATCTTAAAGAGGTGGGAATAATGGGAGATAATCTGCCACCAAGGAGATATGCATCAAAATAGTTCCTATAAACAATCACTGATCTTCACTATCCCTCTTTGTGTTCCAGATTTCCCCACATCCTTGTCTTTACCTGTTTTGTTACCCCCTCTTGTAGTACTCTCTCCACTCATCTTTTCTCAGAGATGAGAAACGAATGGGTCTGCTCCTCAGGAAGAACCTTATAGTATAGCCAGAATATGTCCCTGGCCAGAGTCTGCTGTTGACGGGAAATCGACTCAATAAATTTAATTCCTTAAAAGCTTCCATGATTCAAGATATTACTAAAATATTACATTACTATTTGCATTTAAAAATAAGGCTGTAGGAGAGACCAATGCTTAATTTGAAGAAAAGTATCTGAGTACTAGACATGAATTCAAATCTGCTTTTAATGGTTTTCAGTAATTGTACTGTTGTCATCATTTCAAAATAAGTATAATTGGTACTCTCTTCAGGGATTGAACAGGAAAAAATGGTATTGTTTTGGCCAGAGAGAGAGAGAGGTTACTGGAAGGAAGGAGGAAAGAAAGAAGGAAGGAAGGAAGGAAGGAAGGACAGAACAGACAGTATGCAAACCATTGCAAGAAATTACAGGTAAGGGAGCTATAAGCAAACATATTTTTCTTTACAGAAGGTAAAGTATCTTTAAAAGTGTTCTGAATATGCTGAAAACTTGGGAAGAACTGTCCCTTTGCCCTCCTGGAGCTGCTAATTCAGCTGCAGCCACTGCCTTTGTCTCCCCCTACTTTCCCAGTACCTTTAGGTGGCACAAAGAGTGTCACTTTGGTGGCCGTGACACCAGCGAACATCTTCAGCGCTGCCATTCCTTCACAGGAAGAGGCTAAAATAGATCTGAGTTTGCCTTCTCAAAGGAACTTCATGCAGCTTGGAGACCTTCTCCCTTCTGTGGTTTTTGAAAGTTGTGGTAGAGGCTTGATTCTCTTACCTGGAAGCTGATTGTCTTTCTGTGGTGCTGCAAGGCGGCTTGGAGCAACTTCATCATTATAAAACCTTATTGTTTTACATTAGACAGAAAGCGTTCCCATCCTTGATTTCAATTGAGCCTCAGATCCAAACTTTTAGTTAGTCTGGACAGGGGTAATCCTTGCTAGTTATTTCCTACCTGGAAGAACATTCCAGAGCCCAAAGAGATGGTGGTGAGTGATCAACCCAGGTCAGTTTCTGGAGGTGAAAGTGAGGTTCCAGGAGGGAGAGGTAGCTGAACCAGGCCTTCTATAACCTCTCAAGTTTCAGGGAACTCAGATCCCCCAGGTACACAGGAGGGTGACGGGGCAGGCCAGAAGCTTCAGCTTTCAGGATTTTTTATTATTATTATTTCTCCCCTCTTGGTCCAAATTACTGGTCCTTTTCACTCATTGTGATTGGTTTAGCCAGATGCAGCAATAAAACATGTTCTAGAGTAGAAATCAGAATGATACCTAGGATGAGGGATTAGTTCCTGCTCTGCCACTAATTAGCTTTGTGATTTTAGGCAAATGATTTCCCTTTCTGGGCCTGTATTTCTTTACCAACACTATGAAGATATGCCACTGATTACTAATCTCCAACCTTTTTTTAAATTTTTTCCCCTGCTATGAGACCTATGTATCAAGTGAAATGTGAAATGTATGTTACCTGGAACTTGGGACTCCAGTATATGGAACGTGCACAAGCAAGCAGCTGAGTTGGCTGGTGTGATCGGCTGAGCAAAGGGCAGAGAAATAAGTCAGCAGAGCATCCTGCCCTTAGGGGGCCCCCTCCCCACTAGGCTCCTACACAGGTTTCTGCGGCATCACCAAAACGAATGTGGAAATCCCTAAGCATTTTATCCACAAGTGTTGTACATATTTTCCTAAATGTACTCTATACTTGAAAAGAGATCATGGAAGGAAAAGCACTGAGCAAAACTGAAAGGATATTGTTTTGTTACTGTGATGATTATGATCTTTCGATGGAGCCGAAGGGCCCTTGTTTCTGACCTACAGAGGCACGTGGGCTGCTGGCTTTGCAAGACCTTGGCAAGAACGAAACCTGAGGCACAGCTTCGGGAAGGCGGCTTGGTTTTCCTCTGTGAAAATAAGAGCTTGAAAAAGTATTGAGCAAGTCAGGAAAAAAAAAAAAGAGAATGAGAAAGAGAGATCTGAATGGCTTTTCTTAATAAAGCATTTCCTCTAATAGAAAAGCAAAACACAGAAGCCAGGGCAATAAGGAACCTCCCCCTCCCCCCGCCACACACACGCAGACTAGGGTTAATCACCAGCTGCCATCCCCAAATTCTTCTCAATGCTCCATCACTGAAGGAAAGCCTTGCTGAGACTGGTCCATTCCCTCTGGTGACCTGGAAGGATGACAGAGAGGCTCACCTGCTGGGAGAGCTCATCCCACTGGGCTCCTTGCAGGTGAGGATTTATTCACTCATTCATTCATTCATTCATTTAATCAGGAATAGTGCAGTCTGTACACAATGGAGAACACCTCGATTTCTTTTTCCAAGTTCACCAATTAGTGAGTTCCCTATAGGTGCCAGGCTTTAGAACACAGGGGTGAGCAAGATTTCACAGGTTCATCCATCTCTAAAAATCCATTAAGGCAGCATCCCCTCTGAGAAGCCTCGCAGTCCGGATGTGAGACCCTTCCTTCCCAGGTGCTCCCATAGTGCTTGCGCTCACAGGCGTCATCCTATCCACTGTGACCGAAGGTCTGGAAGGACAGAGCCCAGGGCTCTGCTGTCTACAGCTCTGGTCCCAGAGAGCTTAGCATAACACCTGGCACCTAGTAGGTGTTCAATGAACAGTGGTTGGAAGATTTTAACAGTACTTATCACAGCACTCTGTGGTATCCAGTTACTTTCCTTTCCTTTTTTTCAGTTTAATTTTTAATTTCTTAAATTTATTTCTTTTTTTAAAAACTGAAGTCTAGTTGATTTACAATGTCATGTTAGATTCAGGTGTACAGCAAAGTGATTCAGTCATACATATACATATATCTATTCTTTTTCAGATTCTTTTCCCTTATAGGTTATTGCAAAATATTGAGTAGAGTTCCCTGTGCTATACAGTAGGTCCTTGTTGGTTATTTTGTATATACTAGTGTGTACATGTTAATCTCATCTTCTTAATTTATCCCTCCCCCCTTAACCATAAGTTTGTTTTCTATGTCTGTGAGTCTTTTTCTGTTTTGTAAATAAGTTCAATTTGTATCCTTTTTTTTTTTTCAGATTCCACATATAAGAGATATCGTATGATATTTGTCTTTTCTGTTTTCCTTCTCTACCCTCCCTATAGGCTCTGAGCTCCTGCAGGGTGAAGCCTCACCTCTTCCCACCTGAACTCACATGAACTGTCCCTTCTAGTGATAGGAAATGAGCCCAACCTGAATTCAAATCCAGGACCCTGCCAAGTCCTGCAGTGAGTATCCTGTTTCAACTTCTCATATCAAAACATGAAAATGATTTCCACATCCAGAGCTATTTGAAAAGTTTAGAAAGAATGCCTGTGACCTGCCTAGGACATTCCATAGCAAATGATGGGCACACAGTAAGTACTCCCTATTAATAGAAATTTCAATTTGTTTAAACTTCTAAAGCTCATTGAATTGCTGGAAAAACAGTGTCTCTCTCTCTCTCTCTCTTTCTCTCTCTGTAGGGAACTTCTGGATATACTTCTGCCAGATTCACCGTTTTTTAACATTTTGCCACATTTGTTTTATCATCTTCTCTCTATATATATGTAGACAGATAGATAGATAGATAGGTATACAATTATATGTATACACACATGTATCTGCATGTACATGCACATATGTATGTGTAAATTATAAATTCTAAAATATTTATTTGTTTTTCTGAGCCATCTGAAAGTATATTACATACATTCTGCCCTTTTACTTATTAATATTTCAGTGTGTGATTCCTAAGAATAAGAATATTCTCTTAAATAAATACCCACAATTCTGTTCCATTTAGGAAATTTAACATTATTACAGTACTTTCATCAAATCTACCTTCCAATATCCCATAGTTGTCAATTGTCCCAATAATGTCCTTTAAGCACTTTGCCCTTCAGTATAGGATCTGGTCCATTTAGTGACCATGTCTATTTAGTCTCCTTTAATCTGAAAAGTTTCTCAGTCCCTCCCACTTTCATACATTGACATTTTTAAAGAATCCAGACCAGTTATAGACAGTTCTTCCTTGTGGGTTTGTCTGGCTTTTCCTTATGATTAGATTCACGTTACTTATAAATGATGGTGTTTCCTCCTCGATTTATTACACCCAGAGACATGTGATAGCCACCTGCTCCTCATTACTAAGGTTAATTTTGATGACACAGCCTAAGTGTCATCTGTTTTCACCAGTGTATAATGACCGTTCTTCCCTTTTCAACTAAGAAGCAATCTGCGGGGAGACCCTTTGAGACCATGCGCGTACTCTGCTCCTCATCACATTTTCCCCTAGATTTGGCAGCCCCTGATGATCCGTGCCTGACGGACCCTGCCTAGGGTGGATCAGCATGGTGATTTCACTACTCTGCCACTCTCTCCATTTTTATCATGAGGCTTTCCACGATAAGAAAGAACTCTTTTTGAGTAGGCAAGGCAATGCATTTAAGGATATTTATCCTATTGTCAGAAGGGAATGGGGGTCTGGTGTGCTGGTGAGCGATCAAGCTGGAGATGGAGATTTATACGTTAACCCTGGAGAAGCCCCAAGAATGTCTGGGAACAAAGAGGAATAAGGCCAAGAAAACATGGGGTATTCAACATGGGAACCATAAAAAAGATGCAGTTGCAGGAGACTCAGTGGTACAGGGAGAACGTGGGCAGGAGCTGTGGGCAAAGAATGGGTCAGATCCCACTCAGATCCCACATTCTAAATGGTTAAGGAAAGTCTCTCTACCTTTGGTCCTGTTTGTTCTTCCATAAAACTGTGACCATCATATGGATGTCATAGCATTTCCCTATGTTTTAGACAAGTACTGGATCTAAAGCACACTACTTCATGTCATGTTAAGTGCTCATTAAATGCCCCCCTTCCCTTCTTCTCTTCCCTGTGTGTTGTTCAGATATTGCCATGGAAACTCACCTCTCTGCTTACACTGAGGTCCCTTTAAAAATTTTGCAATTACTTTAAAAGCTTGATGTTTTAAAAAAATCTGAAATGAGACATTCTAAAGGTAATAATATGCTATATTTCCTGCTAACAGTAAATTAAACACACGGTCAAAGCCACCTCTGAACCCAACTAGGAAATCTCAGGGATGCTTACATTTCGAAATTGTTTTAATTATTTTTGGTTAATTAAATATAACAAACTAATGAATTTGCATGATAATGACATCACCATTTTATTAGTATCAATAAATACAGTAATAATAATGACTGCTTTAAAAATTGGATATGTAGTATTTGCTATACCCTTTTTCAGATGATTTAGAGTCATTAAGTCCCATCCTTATAACTGCTTTGTTGCTATTTTTTCCATTTTACAGATAAAGACACCGAGACTCAGAGTGTCCATGAGACCTGCCAAAGGTCTTATTGCTGGAAAGGGGTAAGCAAGGCAGTAAATATACTCTGTCTCCAGAAAGTGTATACTTTGTACTCCAGGTTACTTCTGGACAGTGATTTCATTTCAATGTATTGAAAATATCATGCTCTCCATTTGCTTCTTCTGAACTTGTCTTAGAGTAGAACCAAATGTAATCAGTCATCAGACTGAGGCAGAGATGGATATTTCTATGCATTCTTCATTTCCCACTTGCATTTGAAATTAGGTTGAAGCCAAGTGACTGCTTCCATCCAAAGCATCTAGAATAGAATGACACGTATTACTTCCAGGTGGAAGCAGTTACAAGCCAGTGTGCTTCTTCCCCCTTTCTCTCCCCATGCTAAAGTGACCTTAGAAGTGACATGCAAAGGAGGCTATATAATAAGATGAAGAGAGTTTGATCCCCTGAATCACTGGATGGAGGAACATCCCAGGCAAACCACATTATACTTTGTGTGTGGAAGAGATCAACTTCTCTTGTGCTGAGTCACCATGATCATAAAGTTTATTTGTTACTGCAGCACAACCTAGCCTACCCTGACTGATATGCTAGGGAACACTTTTTGGCAACCAGTTATCATGGGAGGCATAATCTCATAATTTTGGGTGGCAAGGAGGCTAAGAGACTCCACTTACCATCATCAGAATCAAAATTGAATGGCATAACCTCTATATATATACATTCTTTTAGGCAAATCTAGCATGGTCTTCTTCTTTTGAACTGGGTGTGGAGGTGTAAAGAAAAAGGAACTCCTTCCTTTTCTGTACTGGGATTTGGGTTAAGCTGAATAGAAAAAAATTATCTCCTCCAACCCAGAAGGACAGAGGACAAACAATCTGCAGGAAGAGGCGGGCGCACACTTGGGAGAACGTGTTTTAAACATTGTTCCCACAAAAAGCATCTGCAAACATCAGAATCTAAAAGAAAGGAATCACAGCTAATGAGATACAGCCTGATTAGAGAAAATCAGATTTAAATCACTGTGGGTTTTCACTTTTGCACTGGAAGGCTAAGATTTGCCTGAATCTTATTAATAAGAGAGTGATGCCAAGATAACCAGGACTGATAAGGAATAAATACAATTTGGCTTGATTCAGCAGCAAACATCACATATTTTGAAAGATTATTAAAAGTGACTTTCAAATTTGTGTAATTCTTTTATAGAGTAAGTTTTTTTTGGACTATAAAAAATATTTTTCAATTTCCCTAGATGAGAAATGGCAAAAGAGGTTAATTAAAAGTCAACTGAAGAGTACTTAGGCACTTAAACATGTAATTTCTTGAGCTTCAAACTTAAATAGCTCCAACTGTAGAATAGCTGACTCTTATGATCCATGCCTTTACTCTTTTTTTAAACAATTTATTTATTTATTATTTTTTATTTTTGGCTGCATTGTGTCTTGGTTGCTACACGTGGGTTTTCTCTAGTTGTGGCGAGCAGGGGCCATTCTTCGTTGCGGTATGCGGGCTTCTCATTGCCGTGGCTTCTCTTGTTGCAGAGCACAGGCTCTAGGCACGTGGGCTTCAGTAGTTGTGGCATGTGGGCTTCAGTAGTTGTGGCTTGTGGGCTCTAGAGCGCAGGCTCAGTAGTTGTGGCGCACGGGCTTAGTTGCTCCGTGGCATGTGGGATCTTCCCAGACCGGGGCTCGAACCCATGCCCCTGCATTGGCAGACGGATTCTTAACCCATGTGCCACCAGGGAAGCCATGCCTTTACTCTTTAACATTGTTTTTTTATTTCCTTGGTTTGACTTAAAATCCTATCCTAAAACTTTGCGGAATCCAATTTTTTTTAATAACCACATCCCCATTTTGATGAATGAATGAGTCTAAGTTTGCTAGCAAAGAAATCACTAATTTCAAGAGAGTCTCTTTGGAACCTCAGAACGCTGACTGCAGGTTTCTACAGAACTTCTTTACTTATGCTCTCTCCCTTGTCTCTCTGCCCCCCACCCCACCACCTTCCCTCTCCCTGTGTTGCATTATCCAGCTGATACCCATCTTTCAGAATCTTACTAATTCTTCAGGATCCAGTTCAAACTGTTATTGCTTTGCAATACCTGTCCTGATTGTAATGGTCTTTCCTTCTCTTGATTTTCTATTATACTCTTTGGGTAAACCACTCATCATTTCACAAAGTTTGCATTGTATTGTTAACTGTCTTTTTATGCTTACATGCCCTATCTCCTTATTTACGCTGTAGATTTCCTGGGATCAGCCAGTCTACCCAGTGCCCTGTAGAGCAACTCTATAGGGCTTGTTAGTGGAAGGAATTGCCAAGGCTCCCATGTGGTGCCTACATTCAGGATCTGTGTCTGGCTCTGTCTCCAATACTAAGTTACTCTTTTCATGAAAAAGAGGGGGAATAGTAAGCATATACTCCAGCCCTGAAAGAAGGTCAATGTCCAAAGCCCAAGGCCAGCTGTGGACTCTTGCAACTGAGTGAGACAGAGAATTGCAGGTCCACGATAACAGAGAAAGAATCCTGGCCAGAGTTTAAATGTGATCAGGAGACATTTTGGGAGTGTACCATATTAAAAATGAAACCTTATTTGTTAATATTTAATGTTAACTTTGAACATGTATTAAAGAAAGATTAAGAATTTCCTATACTTACTAATAGAATCTGAGAAACTCTACTCATTATGAGCAAATCATTCATGTGACACAGCAGGTAAGCCTTGTTTTACCTTTAAAAACATCTTTCAGAACTTTTAAGGCTTGGAGGTCTTATGTTCTCTCCAGGCTTCAAGCCATTGTACATATTTCCCATCTTCCTGGAAGAGTCCTTTACTTTACCAGGATAACTTCTTTGCCAGGAGGTTTTCTGTTTGATTTTGCTTTGTGTTTGAATCTTTACCAGGATAACTTCACACATCTTCTTAAATATCTCCTCTTCTGAGAATTAAAGAGTTCTCTTTTCCCATCTTTCTTCCCAAGTTAATTTACTTGCTTCTATCATATGCATTCTGTACTTCCACTATGCCAGCATGTTCCTGCTGTCATTTCTTATTGAATTATCCCTCTTTTCTGATAGAGTAAGCTCTATGAAGACAGAAACCAAGCTTGTCTTGTTAGCTGCTGAATCCTTCTTGCCTTGCACAGTACCTTGATACATCAGGCACTCCAAAAACATTTGTTGCAAACAAATGAACACAGTCCCCAAACTTGGGCAATGAAAGAGGAGAAATCCAGGTAAACCAAACTAGAGTCTTATCTTTCAGTTATATATGCCTTAAAATTGTTCACGTTATTGAAGAAAAGATTGACTTTTTTTCTAGAAATCTATGGTGCAGTATTTATAGTACAATAGTACAATATATTTATTAGGAAGACAGTAAACTATTTAGAGTTACCCACTCATTTTGTGGGTTAATTGTACTCATTTTCACCTACATGGGACGTGTTACCCTAAAGCTTCCTGCTAAAGAATCTGAACAAATTGTTTTTTAGAGATATGTCTAGATTCTGTCTCCCCCACCTGATTACTGCTGTCAAATTTTGTCCCCAGAATGGAGACTACATTTAAGCGTCCACCTTACACAAGAATTAACTAAGAATCGTTAATATTATTTGTCGAGTACTTATTATGTGTCAGGCACTGTGCTAAGGTATTTACATCAATTATTGGAGACTACAACCCCTGTATGAGGTCAGCACTATTATTATTCCAGTTCATTAATTTATACACCAGGCACGTATTGGGTTCCTGCCACACACAAGGCATTGAAATAGGCCTCAGGGAATATGGCAGGGATTGAAATAAGTGTAACATTTTGCTCCCTTGGAATTTACATCTAAGTGGAGCAGAAGAGAGCAATAAGACAAGCATCAATTATGTTAAATGTTAAGAGTGTCATAAACAAGTGTAGCAAGGAAGGGAAAAGGGAGTGCTGGGCTATGCAATTTTGCAGGGAGAGCTCAGAGAAGGCTTCACTGATAAGGGACATGTGAGCAGAAATGGGAAGGATGGAAGACAGGGAGCCATTCAGATACTGGGGGGAAGAACATTGCAGGCAAAGGGAATAGCATGCACAAAATCCCGAGATAGATGCATATGGGGTCAGGATTGAAGTGAGTGTAGTTAGAATACAAGAAGTGAGTGAGCAAGAAGGAAACTGTGAAGGAGGGGACAGATAACACGAGGTCTCCTGTCATTCTGAGTGACAGGAGATGTTGTTGGAGGTTTTGAGATGAAAATGACATGAGCTGGTTTACATTTTAAAAGGGTACTCTGGTTGCAGTGTTGAGAATAGATTGGATAGGTTAAGAGTAGGAATAGGGAGTCCAAATAGGAGGCCATGGAAGTATTCCAGAGAGGAGGACATGCTGGCTGAGACTGTGTTGTACCGGTGCAGGTGATGAGAACTGGTTGGATTCATTGTGGTTTTTTTAGGTGGAATCCACAGGATTTGCTGTTGGATTAGATGTGGGCTATGAGAGAATAAGAGAAATCAAGGATGACACCAAAGTGTTTGCCCAACTATAAATGTCAAGTTGCTATTTACTGAGGTGGGAAAGACTGAAGAAAGGACAAGTTTAGGAGAAAAGATGACGAGTTGGAACTTGGACAATTTTGTCTTAGGTTCCTATTGGATAGCCGCTGGAGCTGTTAAATAGGGATTGGATATATGTGCCTGAAGTTCAGAAGACTGTTTGGGTCTGGAGTCACAAATTTGAGAGTCTTTGACATAGAAATGGCATTAAAACCCTAAAAATGAAGTGGGCTTATCTAGGAAATGAGAAAGAGTAGCGATTCAAGAACTGAAACCTGGGACAGCCCAACATTTGGGTATTGTGTCCATTCAGGGAAACAGATGCTCAGGCAGTGCAAGAGACTTCTTGGCCATTTTGCCTATGGAAGATAAAGAGGGAAGAAGCAGGATAGGGTGGGGAAAGCCTTCAGGCCGCAAAGCAGATTTGACACCTCTGAAAGGGAGGAGTCTGGAGGAAGCAGAGCTAGGTAGAGTGAGACTCTGACACTGATGCAGCTTTGACAAAGTCTTGGCAATCCCAAGGGGGAGATCCAAAGCAAAGCTTACTCTTTAGCAGAGTCCTACCTTGGACAAATATGGCTGAGGCCTAGTATCTCTCCATGCTCTGTCATTGACTAGGGCCTTCTGGAAGGAGTGTGCCCTCAGCTTGAATTCTGCAGTGGAAACCAGTGGTGCTGCGGCTGAAGGCTGATAGCTAATGACACTACTGTCAGCTGACTGTCAAGTTCTTTCTTGAAGATCTGAGCAGAATACAGTTATCAGTTTCACCCAAGAGAACTCCAAAGCACAGAATGATGAGTTAACTAGACCAATGTCACACAGATCTTAGAATTTTCACTAAGATGAAAGACTGCCTCCCTCCAATGAGCATATTTGAGAGTGTCAAATCATGAATTAGATTTTATTTGGCGTTGTACAAAGAACTCAAACGATGACCACCGTTGGTTTGCGGGAGCCTCAGTGCAAGGGTGTGCTTACTCCGTCTCCCCTTTCTTTTTGGCTCTGAAATTTTCTTGGAATGTTTTCTACTCCTTCCTCCTCACCCAACTCCCCACACTCAAGCACTCAAGCACCATACATTTGATCCCTGGGCCAAGCTTGAGAAATATTCATAGATAATTCAAAAATGCTTCCTCCTTCATGAAGCTTTCTTGGGTTCTTAAGCAAAAGTGATCTCTGACACTCTAAATTTTTATAATATTTTCATCTGATTCTCATCCATCACTTTGTGCCTTCTGTGATAAGTATGTTCCCCGTCTCCTCATTTCTTCATTCTCAGCTCTTGGTCATGGGACAGTAGCTTGAGGGCTCAAACTACAGTGCATGACCCATTGTAGGTCCACAACTGCTACTCTTCAGCCACAAGACTTCTTCATTGTGCTCTGCTTTCTCAGTCCTCTGTGCTTTTTTCACAAGCTACCCTTTCTCTTGGAATTACTGCCTTTTCTCCGAGGTTCGGATGAAGAGTTCTCTTCTTCAGAAAACTTTTTCCTCTTCCAACTTCTATGAGTCTCATCTAGATATCTCTTCTCTGTGTTCTTACTCACAACATATTAGTGTCTTTCAAAGATTCTTGACAATGACTTAAAGTAAGAAATATATTTTATATCATGACTTAGTACCCAAACCGACACATACACAGCCTCCCTCACAATTGAAATACAATTGTTTCACCAGATTCTTGCATCTTTACTGCGGTGCAAAGCACACTGATATACTCTGGTCTGTTTTATTTCTTTTTTAAAAATGCTGTCTGCAGCCTACTAAATTGATTTAATGACCTGCCAATGGGTCCCAACATACAGCATGAAAAACACTGCCCTCTATGGACCTTCATTAATACACTCTGCTCACAGTACTGACATCATTAGTATACTTGTCTGTTTCCCCCGGCAGGCAGTAAACTCTGAGGGTAAGGATCATATCTTATTCTTATTTTCTCTTCTATTTTAGCACCAGTAAATGTCCGAGGAATGAATAAGATAGCGCAGGCATACTCTGAAGTCTTGACAACCACCTACTTGGAGTTTGAAAATGTAACAGAGTTTCCAGGGCATTGAAATGTTTACATTAGACTTGGTAGAAACTTCTCCCTTGTCCCATGCTGTTTGCCTCCATTGTGTCCTGGATGCTAATGGCATGGTCACCCAAGTAGGCTTACTGTTCTGGAAAGTTCTCTTTTCCACTTTGTTTGTATTGTCAGTACAGGAGCTACCATGAACATACAGAGCTACTTCTCTGGCCTTAGGTGATGGTCTACCGGTGGGCACCCAACATGAGGTGAGCTAATTTCTGAATCTGTGACCAGGATGAATATGAGTCAGTCCTTCCCAGAACTTGGGGGATAAGTTTCCTTCTACTTGGAGCAAGCCCATCTATAGCAAGAGAGTAAGGCTGATGCAGTGACTACGGACACAAGTTGAGATAGGGATAGAGAAATAATGTATCCTGGCAGCATCCTGAGCCCCTGGTTCTAGTTTTCTTAAAAACCAATAGATCCCTATGTTTCTGCTATTAAGATACTTATTCCCTCTGTTCAAATGTCCCAATATTTGGTGGGCACCAAATTCTTGTTTTACTTTTGCCAATTTTATGTCGGTTTCTGTCACTGGGGAAACAAAATTCCCAAACCACATGTATGACTTGTCAAGGAGTCCCAGACAAGCTTCTGGTTGGGTGCACAGTGATTGGTGGGTATGACTAAGGCTCTGTTCTAGACACCACCATCACCTCAACTCCACCAGGAAGGAGGTCACAGACTATTTTGCATGGGAGTGCAAAGGTTCTTCAGTTTTGTTTTGTTTTTTAATTTTTAAAATTTATTCATTTATTTATTTATTCATTCATTTATGGCTGTGTTGGGTCTTCGTTTCTGTGCGAGGGCTTTCTCTAGTTGCTGCAAGTGGGGGCCACTCTTCATCGCGGTGCGCAGGCCTCTCACTGCAGCGGCCTCTCTTGTTGCGGAGCACAGGCTCCAGACGCGCAGGCTCAGTAGTTGTGGCTCACGGGCCTAGTCGCTCCGCGGCATGTGGGATCCTCCCAGACCAGGGCTTGAACCCTTGTCCCCTGCATTGGCAGGCAGATTCTCAACCACTGCGCCACCAGGGAAGCCCAGGTTCTTCAGTTTAAACAAAGAGACATCCAGGTTGTGCTAGAAAAGGCAGAAGGAGAGTTTTTCTTCCCACTTATACACCAGGACAATGAATTCTGGTGTTTTGTTCCTCAATATTTTCATCTCTAAGATCACCACAGTTCTAAGTCTAGTTGTGAAGATTAAATAAGGCTGTGAATGGGAAGGAGGTAACACAGTTTTTGACATAAAGTAATCACTCCATATAGGTCTTTTAACCCCCCTTTTTCTTGTAAAAGCCATGATGTAGTCTTTTCATTTTTAAATTATGCTTCCTTTTAAAAGTTAATGTCTTTGGGCTTCCCTGGTGGTGCAGTGGTTAAGAATCCACCTGCCAATGCAGGGGACACGGGTTTGAGCCCTGGTCTGAGAAGACCCCACATGTCGTGGAGCAACTTAGCCCATGCACCACAACTACTGCTGCGCTCTAGAGCCCGCATGCCACAACTACTGAGCCCGTGCGCCTAGAGCCCGTGCTCCGCAACAAGAGAAGCCACCGCAATGAAAAACCGGCGTGCTGCAACAAAGAGTAGCCCCCGCTCACTGCAACTACAGAAAAACCCGTGCACAGCAACGAAGACCCAATGCAACCAAAAATAAAATTAATTAATTAAAAAAAAAGTTAATGTCTTTGATAAAACAGAGACGTCCTATGGCCCAATGGTTCTTTTTATTTTCCTAGTCTCTTCTCATTTGCTGAATTGCTCTATCATCTCCTCATGATTTGAATGCTTGATTTGAGTCATAAGTAGTGGTAATGACACCACATCAGGTAAAGATGGTTTTATTTTTTTAGAGCAGTCCTGGAAAGGACTTGTGAATGGCCCAGCATGGCCCTAGATAACAAACATTCCCTGGATAGAGCATCTATCCCCATCGACCATTACTGACTAGACAAAATTGTTTGTTCCTCTTTCCCAGACAGATGATGAAAAAGCTTGTCTTGTCAAAGCCGATGCTGAATTGTCAAGAAAAATTGAGTTTCTGAACCTACCATATTGTGTAGTGGACAGAATCCCACTGTGGGTGACAGCCTGTTGTGGTTGTTACATTTGACTTCTTGCTTGTGTGTATTTATCTGAGAAACTCAAGATTCTACCTTTGAGGCCTGGGACAGCCTCTGTCACCTAAACCTGTCAGGTAGAGGTTGCTTTGGGCTGGGCTAGTGCCCTGAATTCTGAACACTCTGGCATAAAGCCCTGTCTGCACCCTGGCCCAGAAAAAGGCAGCAGGTGGCAAATAAGGTGATGGTGATAGTTCCATGTCTTTCTCCAGTGTCTACTGAGTTCCTATACAGGGAAAAGCAGTGCATAGAATGGTAAGTTAGAATTAAGACAGACAACTACAAAAGACGTTAAATATAATCTAAACCCTGGTAGTCAATAGGGCTGGGGTAGATTGGGGAATGAAGATGTGTCAAAATCACCTGTGAGACTTTTATCACATTATCCAAGACCTTCCACCTTGAATACTGGCATTTAAGGACACTATCAGAATTACTTCGGTTGATGGGGGTTTCCTGTGATTGATCCATTTGCAATTAAAAAAAAAATCTCCCAGATGATTTCAGTATACTGCTGTCATTACCACTTTCAAAAAAATAACTTTTCCCCAGCCCATCTCCTCACTGAAAACCTTCTCTACTATCCTGGCCATGGATTCAATTACATCATTCTTATATTACACAGGAAAGAAAACTGGTGGTGGTGGAGTTGGCCCTGTAATTTAGTGCCTCTGGCCTTTTGATCAGCTTTCTTTTTAATATTATCCCAACATTTCCAAACTCAGAACACTTCCCCCTCCACATCCCACAATCTCCTTGTGCCCCAAAGAGACTGTGCTTCCCTTACAATCAATTTCACTAGTGTGGAGTGACTTATAGAACCATAAAACCAGAAGATGGCTTTGAGCTCACTTTGTTCATTCAACTCCTAATAATCTGTAGACTATGAGTCAAGACCCAAGGAAGGAAAGTGAGGTCTTAAGATGAACAAGGCTCTTAGTGAAAGAAGAAGGCCTAGCACTTAAGTTTCCAGAACTGAGTTTGTTTTGCAATTGTCCAATCATGGTTATAACTACTATTAGATATTTTTTGTCATGTGATCAATACTAATAGGAAAATAACCTGCCAACTTGCTACACAGATCACCCCACCTTATTGTTATCTCAACATCATGTGTGTCCAGGATGAACAAAGAAAAATACCTCCTTTCAAGGATCCAACGTACAGGTATAGAAGATGAAGTAAGTATACCATGGCAAAGCTACTCAAAAATGTAGTCAGCTATGGTACTGCTGTTTATGCAGAATTTTTTTTAAAAAGAATAACAACAGCAAAAAGCTGCAGCAGCAAAGACAACGTTGATACACGGACTTGTGGACTTTACCCCAATACTCATTCATTTCTGATAACAGAATCTCTGTTTTCCTTCTGGAGAATTATTCCTCCTCCATTCTTATCCATGTGATCTGAGTACACAGGGAGTGAACATTGTGACCCAAGACTGGCCTATTGGGTTCTCTTGGTGCAGCTGTAACAAATGATCACAAACTTAGAAGTTTACAATTCTGGAGGTCAGAAGTTCAAAATGGTTCTCATGGGGCTAAAATCATGGTGTCAGAAGGCAGGGCTGGTTCCTTTCAGAGGTCCCAGGGAGAGAATATGTTTCCTGTCTCTTTCAGCTTATACAGCCTGCTAGTATTCCTTGGCTTGTGGTTACTTTACTCTAATTTCTGATTCCATCATCATGTTGCCTGACCACTGATCCTTTGGCCTCCCTCTTATAAATACCCTTGTGATTCCATTGGGTGCACCCAGATCATCCAGGATAATCTTTTCATCTCAAGATCCTTAATTTCACCACATCTGAAAAGTCCCTTTTGCCATGTAAGGTATCATATTCATAGGTTCCTGGGATCAGTGAACATATCTGGGGGACTATTAATTGACCTCCCACAATTAGTTAATCAAAGCTTGAAATTCTCCCAGCAATTGTCATTGTTTTTGGATGAGCAAGTGACCCAGAATAGTCCAGTCAGAGGGACTCCTAGGACTTGTGCACGTGCTAACAGAAAGAGGCTCTCTCTGCTGACCTTGGGGTTGTGGGGAATTGGACCAGCGCCGGCTCCACTGTAGCCAACCTGCCACGCCATGGGCAGGGCTTGTCTCTGAGTAAGAGCCATCCCATTGATTGACTCTCTGGCCAGGTCTACATCTGGACTTTCCGTTTTGGAAGTAAATGTGATTCCATTTACTGAAGTCAGTTGATTTTTTGGTGTCATTTGCAATAGAAAAAAACGTCCTCGTAGTTGTAAGCAATAATAATTTTATTGAGTTCTTACTTTCTACACAGTATTCTCCTAAGAGTTTTACATGGATCTGAGACAGGCTGGGACCTGGGACCTGGACCCCTTTGCTGCAGTGCTTGTAACTGGACAAATGTCTCCTCAAGCAACAAAATACAAAGAGATTATAAGGGACTAAAAATAACTGTGTGCATGTGCAGTTGGTGCAAATTAGGGACAACAAGATACAAAAAGATCAAAAAAAAACCCCAACTGCCATTTCTGAAGAGCCAGGAGTAAAAACAGAGTATTGCGTATGCCCCCTGCACTCAATACCACCGAAGGGGCGGGCAAACCGCCTAAGCCATCCTTCTGGCCCAAGGACACACCCCTACCCTCACCCCATATAAACAACAAGTTCACCATCCCCTCACGGAGAGAGCAAGGGAAACTCTTGCTTGTTCTTGCTCTCTACGGCTGCAGCAGGGGTCCCAGTAAAGCCTTGCCTAAATTTCTTGTCTGGCCTCTGATCAATTTCTATTGATTGGGGAAGACCAAGAACACTGGTAGGTGTCAGATCATCTCACTTTACCCTCACACAGCCCTGTAATAAGTTGATGGCTGTTATTATCCTCACTTTGTATGTGACACTTTGAGGCTTACAGAGTTTTAGTGCCCAGATCAAGGATACAGAGCAGGTTAGAGGGATGTCCTGGATATCACAGTTTGTTTTCAGAGATTTAACCACTCTACTAAAAATAATCTTTGCAATATTGAAGGAAAAGCCTGGGTAAAATGGTAGGGTCTCTATGATAAAATTATAACAATGAAAACAAACTCTGCATAACAACCATTACAGGAGAGACAATATCTCTTGGGAGTACTAAGATACTTTTTTGGGGGAGGAGTATATTCTATTTTTTTTTTTTAATAATTGGTGTTTATCACTTTTTTAAATGGAAAATAGTTTTTATTTAATCAGAGATAAGCTCCTTCCTTGCAAAACTGTGTGAGTGTCGATTCTGTGATCATAAGTACTGCAGATAAGGTTTTGAAGCCTGGAATAAGAGTCTGCTAATTGCTGCATTTACACTCATTCTTTCTGGGAGTTGGGCTGGAAATGTACAACTGTGCATCACCCATCATACTGGTGACAACTAATAGGAAATTTACATTTTTTTCTGGCAGAGCACTGGGAAAACAGGTCTCTGATAGATAGAACAACAGCACAGTTTTGAAATGAGCTTGTTTTCTAGCAAACATAAAATTTAAATGTGCGTGTATGTGTGTGTACATATACATATACATGAGTCTACACATAATTTTATCATAAGCACTTTTTCAACTTGCCGTGCAGATATTAACTTGGTTAATGAATTTCTCTTCAACTTTTCTTCCTGGGTGTCACTAGCTTGAGGTGACATGAAGTTGACATTTTGGGGGCAGATATTGTGGACCAGGCATACTGTCAGGTAATTTAGTCATATCATCTCATTTAATTCTCACAAAAACTCTATGATATGGGGAAAATTTTATTTTTTTTAGATAAGCAACCTGCAGCTATGAGGTTATGCAATTTGTTCAAGGTCACAGAGCAAGTCAGGGTGGAGCTGAGACTCAAACTGTTACCGAACACAAGTTCGTGTGCCCAATGCACCATGAGGCCAAACAATACCAAAACATCAGAATTTGGAGCAGAGAAAGGTTTATTGCAGGGTCATGCAAGGAGATGGCTGCCTCATGCCCCCCCAAAACCCTGAACTCCCTGAAAGCTTTCAGCAAAGCATTTTTAAAGGCAAGGTAAGGGAGGGGCATTGTTGGTTGTTGCAAAGTTCTTGGTGCAGGAATCTTATGTTCAGGAGGTCCAGTCAGGATGTTCCTGTAAACCTCCAATAGGACAAATGTTATTCTCTGTTCTGCAACTTTTTATATCTATATGAATGGAAAAGTGTAATATCCTTAAAGGCCAAAGCCTTGAGAATAAGCTATCCTGTATATTTCACGCTATAGGCAACATTCTTAACTCAAAGCAAAAGCAATAGAATACAAAGGTTAAAGTAAAAGAGACAGATCTAATATGGAGTCAGATTTGTTCTTCCCCATTACAGAACTAGGGTCTTTTTGATCCCAAAGATCATATTCCTTTCACTACACATTCCTTGGTTTTCATCTTTGAAATCTTGTAGCTTTACACTAAGCATCACATGGCTTAATATTCAAACGTGAGCCATCTTCTTGTATTCTTGTATTGTTTTATATTTATTGTAACCATACAGCTTTGTATTTTATACAACACCTACTGCTGAAAAGGAGTGAGATTTAGGCAACCCCATGAGCTTCAGAATTAGATTTGGATTTTGGTCCTGGCCATACTAAAGCCTGACTATGTGATGCTGGGCAAGTTATGTAACTTTGCCAAACTCTGCTTTCCTCATCTGAAAATGGGGAAAATAATTGCATCCTCACAAGATTGCTGAGAGCAGTAGTAAAGACATTTGTCCAAAGTTTGTGACAGTGGAAGCTGGGTAAGGGTTCATTTTTCTTTATCTTTTTAGAAGGGTGGAACAACTCAGTGAATGTGGCCTGAAGTATTAGCTAAATTAAATGAAATGTAAAATCCTTCTTTCCTGTTCCCTAATTCCATTCCTCTTTCACAAGAAAGCATACCAGAACAAGGAATAGCTGGCCTTCTGATGAAAATACTCCATCTTTCAGTCAAAGACAGAATTCATGTGCTAGATCAGAGCCGTGTGGCAGTTTTCATTTTTATAGACTGGTGAGTGGCACATTTTGCTTCTCTTGTTTGCCTTTATCTTGATGTCAAAGAAATGATGCAATACATTATCACAAGTGCCCACCCTTCACTTGCCAAACATCTGTGTTCAGAGCATATGCCTGCTGAGACAAGAGGATTCATCTTGCTGCTATCTGGTCGCATGTGCTGGATCCTTTGAAGCATAGTACATTTATTTTGACTATTTCTGCCAAATAATGACAAGTGTAAGGGAAATTAGAAAAAGAAAATGTTTGTTTTCCATCTGGAAAGAACTCCAAAATGTTTATTAACCACCTTCCCCCTTAAATCATCAAGGTTTAAATATGTTCAAGAGTCACTAGGCCTAAGGTTAAATTATTACTACTGGCTTATCCTGAGCAAATTTTGGCTTGTAGCAAACACCCATGTAGTCTGAATTTCTTCCATAATAGACTTAAAATATGAAAGTGTAATTAGTGAGTCTTGAAGTTGAATGAATTTAGGAACATGCAAACTCTTGAGATAAGCCAAGTGCCTGTGGCAATACCCCATCCTAATGAGAGGCTTTTCAGGGATTTCCTGAAAAAAGATTTGCTCCAGTACCCCAGCAGGATGGTTGTTGGAAGCTCTCCTTAGAACATCACTTGGGTAAGAGGTTTGACACTTAGGAGGTGACTTCAATACATCCTTCTTTCCCTCCCTCAGCATCATGTCTTGTGGGTTATCTGCCAATTAGGCACCCAATCTCCTTCTACTCTCAGCTCTTTTTACTCTTTAACCTGTTTACCCTGCAGCCAACTAAGTTTTTCTTTTTCCCAAACACAAATCTTATTACATAATAATCTGCTCACCATTGCACCCCCATGATGCAGCACCATGCCTGGTAATATTAGGTACTAAATAACTAATCATCACATGAAGGATGAATGGCTGAATAAGTGAACTATGGCATTTTAGGTAAATCCCACCTTCATTTTCCTTACTTGAGATAACTATTGGGATATACACAATTCAAGTGGATTGAGGAACATAATATCTGTGATTTAGATACCTGTGAACAGTAACATAGACCAGCAAGGCTGCTTAATTCAGTAAGAATTTTATTTTCCAATAGAAAAGGTCTCTTTGAAAGAATTTAATAAAGAAAAAGAACCTTCCTCTGGTCTTAAAATAATCTTCATTCTGGTGAGCCAATATGATACCTTGAGACTCAGCTAGAGATTTTTGAAAAAAGAACATGTGTACTCACAGAATCAGTGCCAGCTGGCAATGATTGAAGTCAGTAAGTGAAGATCATATTAAGACAAGTTCTCAAACTCTGTTACACCAAGAGGCACAGTGCTGTGTGCTGAGGTAGGGAGGCCCAGGGAACATGATATACAAGGCTCACGGATAAACTTGGCACCCTTTCTGTATAACAATTTAACTTGAATGATGGGGGAAGTGGGGAAACATGTAATGTTTATGCTTTCCAAAACTTATGTCACATCCACCAAATCCTTGTTTTAATTCTGCATAATTTCATACTTAATTTATTTTATATGCCTCATTTATGTTTTGATAATAAAAGAAAAACATTAACTCCTACACATCAGATCAATTTTCTACAGCAATTACTCAAATTTGATTTTTGTTTTACAAACATGTAATTCTGCTAAGTTTCATTTCCTACCTCAGCTAGTTTTTTCAGTGAGTTCTGGCATTTGTTTTATGTGATTTCAGCATTGAACTCTTTAAATTGACGCATCTTCACTCTTCCCTCGTTTCCTCATGTTGTGTATGGCAATTTGTGGGGAGGGGTGCTTAGAATCCACTTAAATGTTCCTCTCGAAGCCTAATTTCTGTTCCAAAATTGCAGGTTTGCTTCAAGTAAAGATTATGATGCCCTTATGCCATTTTGTTTTTCTGAAAGTTTCCAGTAGATTTTCTTTTGTTTTTTAAAAATTTTCTTGAAAATTATGCCCTTGTCTTATGCCCATTCTTTCTCAGTCTCTGTGGTGCAGGGAGTGTCTCAGCCTCACCACCACATTCTAGAATTTTCTCAGTGGTGTCTTGTCCATTAATAGTTGTTAGTTGTTCTTCTTGTGGGGTGCGGGGGAGCAAAGGTGGGAATAAACTATGTCATCATCTTAGTGATGTCACTCTTCCCACTCTACATTTTCAAGCATTTTTCTTCTTACTCTGCTTAATTCTTTTTTCCCTTTGCATCCTTCTTTCCATGTCCTGATTGAATCTGGACTGTATATTCCCTAAAATGGTTTCATAGCACCCTCTTCTCTGGGCTTCCTTTTACTGCTGTCTTGATTTAAATTCACTATTTTTTTTTTTGAAGCCATGTCTTTCTTTTAGTTTTAATTTTCATTCTCAAGTAACTTCCTAAGAGTGGGTATTTAGATTATACACTTCATTAATTCTTATCTGTCCTGACAGTTGGGCTGCATATACAATTCTGGATTGGAAAATTATTTAATTATTATTATTATTAAATAAATTATTTAAGTTATTTAATAAATTATTATTAAATTAATTATTTAATAAATTATTAAATTATTAATAATTAAAAAATATTTCTCCCTTAAAACTTTGAAATCCTCTCTCTATTGTTTTCTGGCATCCTGTGTTCTTGATGTGTCTGAAGATATTCTGTCCTTTATTTCTTTGTAGGTAACCTATTTTTCTCTATATGAGATTGTTAATACTTTGTTTACTCATTAGTGTTTCAAAATTTCTTTTTTTAAATTTCATTTTATTGTAGTAAGATCACAAAGTGAGATCTAGCCTGTTAACAAAATTTTAAGTGTATAATACATTATTGTTGACTATAGTTACAATGTTGTAGAGTGTATTTCTGGAGCTTATTCATCTTGTTTGACTGATATGTTATGCCTTTTCATGAGTAATTCTCCATTTACCCCTCCCTCCAGCCCTGGACAACCACCACTCCACTCTCTGATCTATGAACTTGAATATTTTAGATACCTTCTGTAAGCGGAATCGCGCAGTACTTGTTTTTCTGTGGCTGGCTTTTTAAATGTAGCACAATGTCTTCATGGTTCATTCATGTTATTCAATATTGCAAAATGTCCTTTTTAAAGGCTAAATAATACTCTGTTGTATGTATATATCACAGTCTCCTTATCCATTTATCTATAAATGAGTCTTTAGTTTGTTTCTAGATATTGACTATTGTAAGTAGTGCTGCAATGAACACAGGAGTGCTAATATCTCTTCAAGATCTTGATTTCCATTCTTTTGGATAAATATCAAAAGTGTGACTGCTGGATCATATGATAGTTCTATTTTTAATTTTTTGAAGAACCTCCATACTATTTTCCATAGAAGTAGCAGAATTTTGCATTTCCATCAACTGTTTAAAAGGGTTCCAATATCTCCACATTCTCACCAATACTTGCTGTCTTTTTGTTTTTTTGATGATAGCCATTCTGACAGGTATGAGGTGATACCTCATGGTGGCTTTTATTTGTATTGCCCTGGTGATTAGTGACATTGAACTTTTTTTTTTTTTCATTTACTTATTGGCTATTTGTATGACTTCTCTGGATAAATGTCCATTTAAGTCCTTAGCCCATTTTAAATCAGGTTAAGTGTTTGTTTTTCACTATTGAATTGTACGAGTTCCTTATATATTTTGGAGATTAACTCATTATCAGATGTGTGTGATGTGGTCTGACTGTTGGTAATCCCTTAAAATTCATATGTTGAAACCCTAATTCCCAATGTGATGGTATTAGGAGGTGGGACTTTTGGGAGGACTTAGGACCCCACATGAATGGAATTAGTGCTCCTATAAAAGAGATCCCACAGAGCTCCCTAATGCCTTCTGCTACATGAAGATACAAGGAAAAACCTGCAACAGGGAAGGGGAGCCCTAATGTGACTATGCTGACACCCAGATCTCAGATTTCCAGCCTATAAAATTATGAGAAATAAATTTCTGTTATTCATAAGCTACCCAGTCTATGGTATTTTGTTATAGCATAATGAGCAGTTTAAGACATATGGTTTGCAAATATTTTTCTCCCATCCATTCCATAGGTTTTCTTTTTACTGAGTTGATTATTTCCCTGATTATGCAGTTTTTAAGTCGATATAATCCCACTTGTTTATTTTTGTTGCTGTTGCTTGTGCTTTTGGTGTCATATCAATGCAATCATTGTTAATATAAATATTGTGAAGATTTTCCCTATGTTTTCTTCTAGAAAAATTTCAGTTTCTTTCTTTCAAGTCTTTAATCTATCTTCAGTTGATTTTTGTGTATTGTAGAAGATGAGCCAAATTTATTCTTTTGCATGTGGATATCCAATTTTTTCAAAATCATTTGTTGAAGAGATTATCCTTTTCTCATTGTGTATTCTTGGCACCCTTGTATAAAAGATCAGTTGACAATTAATGCATGGATCTATTTTGGCCTTTCTATTCTGTTCCATTGTTCCATATGTCTGTCCTTATTCCAGTACCATGCTGTTTAGATTATTGTAGTTTTGTAATACATTTTGAAATTAAGAAGTGTAATCCCTCTAACTTTGTTCTTCTTTTTTAGGGTCAGTTTAGTTATTCATGGTCTTTTGTGGTACCATAGGAATTATTTTCCATTCTATTCTAGAATTGTTTTTTTTTCTATTTCTGTAAAAAATGCTATTGTAATTTTGATAGTCATTGCATTAAATCTGTAAATTGCTTTGGGTATTATGGATATTTTAACAATATTAAGTCTTTAAATCCATGAACACAGGATATCTATGTATTTGTTGTGTCTTGTTTAATTTCTTTCATCAATTTTTTCCAGTTTTTGGTATACAATTCTTTCACCTCCTTAACTAAGCCTATTTCTAAGTATTTTATCCTTTTCTGGTGCCAATGTAAATTGGATTGTCTCCCTAATTTTATTTTCAGATAATTTGTTTTGTTAGTGTATAGAAATACAACTGATTTTTTCCATTTTGATTTTGTATCCTGAAAATTTACTGTATTTGTTTATTAGTTCTAAAGTTTTTGTTGTTTTTGTTTTTTAATGGAGTCTTTATAGTTTTCTATATATAAGATCAGGACATTTGCAAATGGGAACAGTTTTACTTTTTTCTTTCTAATTTGTGTGCCTTTTATTTCTTCTTCTTGTCTAATTACTCCAGCTAATACTTACAGTAGAATGTTGAATAGAAGTGGTGAGAGTGGGCATCCTTGCTTCATTCCTCTTCTCAGAGGAAAAGCTTTCAGTCTTTTGCTGTTGAGTATGATGTTACCTGTGGGCTTGTCATATATGGCCTTTATTATGTTGAAGTAATTTCCTTGTATTTCTAGTTTGTTGGTGTTTATTATAAAAGGAGATTGAATTTTGTCAAACACTTTTTCTGCATCTATTGGCATTATGACATGGTTTTTATCCATTGTTTTGTCTCATGTATTGTGTCACATTAATTAACTTTTTATGTTGAACCATCCTTGCATCCCAGTGATAAATTTCACTTGGTCATTGTGTATGATTTTTTAAATGTGCTGTTGAATCCAGTTTGCTAGTATTTTGTTGAGAATTTTTGCATCTATATTCATCAGGGATATTGGCCTGTAGTTTTCTTTTCTAATTGTATCTTTATTTGGCTATGGTATCAGGGTATTGCTGGGCTCATAAAATGATTTTAGAAATGTTTCATTCCCTTCAGTTTTTTGGAAGAAGTTGAGAAGGACTGGCTTTAATTCTTCTTTAAATGTTTGATAGAAATCTCCTGTGAAGCCATCTGATCCTGGGATATTTGTTGTTGCTGGGAGGTTTTGATTACTGATTCAATCTTCATACTAGTGATAAGTCTGTTCAGACCTTCTATTTCTTCATGATCTTTTTTAATGTTTCTAGGAATTTATCCATTTCTTACAGGTTATCCCATTGGTTGGCTTATAATTGTTCATAGTAGTTTCTTGTGATCCATTTTATTTCTGTAGTATTGGTTGTAATGTCTCTTTCATTTCTGATTTTATTTATTTTAGTCTTCTCCCATTTTTCTTAGTTAAGCTAAGGATTTGTCAATCTTGCTTATCTTTTTGAAAACCAACTCTTAGTTTTGTTGATTTTTTTCTATTGTTTTTCTATTCTTTATTTTATTAATTTCTGCTCCAATATTTGTTATTTCTTTCCTTTTGCTAACTTTAGGTTTAGTTTGTTCTTCCTTTTCTAGCTCTTTTCAATGTAAATTTAGGTAGTTTATTTGAGGTCTTGCTTCTTTTTTAATATAGGCATTTATTACTATGAACTTTTAATACTGTTTCTGCTGCATCCCCTAAGTTTTTGGTATGTTGTGTTTTCATTTTCCTGGCTCTCAAAGCATTTTCTGTTTCCTTTTTGATTTCTTCTTTGATTCAGTGGTTGTTCAAGAGTATGTTGTTTAAGTCCCATACATTTGTGAATTTTTCAGTTTTACTCCTGCTATTAATTTTTACTTTCAATCCATTGTGGTCAGAAAAAAATACTTGGTATGATTTCAATCTTCTTAAATGTTTTAAGACTTGTTTTGTGACCTAAAATGTTATCTATCCTGGAGAAAGATCTGATCATTTGATGCTGTGCCAGGGGAAGGTCCTCTGGTGAGAAGGTGATCTGAATCTCCCTACTGTCTTCTGTGAGTCTGATTTCACATTCTCCTGGGTTACAGGAGTCTTTCACCTAATTTCTGGATTTCTCACAAAGATAATTTGTCCATGAATTGTTGCTGAATTGGTGTGTTTGTAGGGGCAAGAAGATTCTAAAACTTCCTACTCTACCATCTTGTTGACATCACTCCTGAAATTTCTTAATGACATATCCAATGTGGGTCTTAAAAATTATCTTGCTTGTTACTCAGTAGGCCTTTTTATTTTTATTGAATTCAGATTTATTAAAGGGGAATTCACAAACAAGTTTATCCATTTTTGAAGAACATTTCGATAAGCTTTCACAAACACATATAGTTATAAATTTACCACTGTATCAAGGTACAGGATATTTCCAGCACTTCATGCCTCTTCTTAATCCCCAATCTTTCATCTCCCATGCCTAGAAAACACTAATCTTATTTCTGTCTCTATTGTTTTGCCTTTTTGAGAATGTCATACAAATGCAATCAAACTGTATGTAGGGTTTTGTGTCTTTCTTCTCTAGTTTATTAAAATACTTTTCAGATTTATTCACATTGTTGAATATATCAGTAGTTTGTCCCTTTTGGTTTCTGTAATATTCTATTGTTTGGATGTACCATAATTTGTTTATCCAATCACCAACTGATGAACTGATGATCACTTGGGTTGCTTTTTTTTGATATCATATAAATAAAGCTTCCATGGACACTTATTTACAGACTTTTATGTGGGCATCTGTTTTGACTTCTCTTGTGTGAATAACTGAAAGTAAGATTTCTTGGGTCACAACATAATTACATGTTTAACTTTATATGATATTGCCACTTGTTTTCCAAAGTGGATGTACCTTTCTGTTTTCCCACCAGCAGTGTATGAGAGCACTTGTTGATCTGCATCAGCCCCAGCACTTAGTATTTTCCATTTTAATTTTATGTATTTTCTATTGTTAGACATTTCAGTGTATATGTAGTTATATCTTGTGATTTGGACCCTTTCCTTTCAAGGATTCACATTTCCTTCAGTTCAGAAAACTTTTCTTGTATTATTTATTTGGCAATATCCTCCCCACTCACCCCCCCGCGCCCTCCATCATCACCGTTACTCCTTTCTAGAATTCCTTTGACTCCAATGCTGGGCCCATTAGACTGTCTTCCATCTTTTCTCTCAAATTCTTCTCTATCTTTTTAGCTCTAGGTTCTGTGCCAGTTATTTGACTTAATCTTCAACCCACATATATGTTTTTCCTTTAATTTTATCTGTCATATATATTTTTCAATTCCAAAGAAACTCTTCTTTGTTGTTTTATGGTTTGCTTCTCATGGCAACTGATTCTTATTTTTTTTTTTTTTTATTTTTATTTATTTACTTATTTATTTATTCTTGGCTGTGCTGGGTCTTCGGTTCGTGCGAGGGCTTTCTCCAGTTGCGGCAAGTGGGGGCCACTCTTCATCGCGGTGCGGGGACCGCTCTTCATCGCGGTGCGCGGGCCTTTCACTATCGCGGCCCCTCCCGTTGCGGGGCACAGGCTCCAGACGCGCAGGCTCAGTAGCTGTGGCTCACGGGCCCAGCTGCTCCGTGGCCTGTGGGATCTTCCCAGA